>NC_134539.1:89217493-89517493 GCF_050624435.1 Tenrec ecaudatus | reverse complement strand
AATCTGGCTTTGACTGATGCCACACAATGGTGAGAGTCCCCCACAGTATTTTGCTGATCTGTGACTGGAATTCGGTTCTTGTCTTACCAAGAGAAAGATTTACTTTTGGAAGACATAGGGCATCACATGAGAATTTTACTTAAAGGATCCCAGAAGGGAGAAAACTTTACTCAGCCAGCATAGCTGAAGCCCTGGTGGTGTGGTGGGTTATGAGTTAGGCTGTTATCTATATGGGTGGCAGTTCAAAACCACCAGCTGTTCAGTGGGAGAGTGGGAGAACTTTTTACTTCTGTAAAGAGTTACAGCCTTAGAGCTCAATGGGGCAATTCTACCCTGCCCATTGGTGGGATTCAAATAATTGAACAACCAGTTTGCTGCCCTAATGGCTGTTCAAAGTGTAAACAAAGATACATCGAAAGGTAGTTTTTTATTTCATAGTTAATGCTTAAATAAAAACAGTGAAAGGGGTACACAACACTAGATTATGAGTTTTAAAATATTAATGAAAAATATAGACAATAAACTGTTAAGATATTTCCATATTGCTTCTTGATTGGCATCCTTACTTGCAATGTTCTTCGTTTTTATCAGAGCACCATGGACTGTGGGATTTATCCTTAACCATCCTTTTCACTGTAGGAGTAGGACCCCATCCCTTTAGACAATAGTCATTGTGTTTGCTTTGTTTGAAACAGTTGGGCGACTTCTTGACTCTGAACATCTCTGCTGAATTACGGCAATGGTTGTGACTATATTCTTAGCCCTTTGAACACTTTCAGGAACTGCATACCCCAAACTCATGGCCATTAAATCAATTCTGACTCATAGAGATTCTATAGGACTGGGTAGAATGGCCCCATGAGTTTAGAGACTGTTATTCTTTCTGGGAGTAGAAATCCCTTTCTCCCACAAGGGGATGGTGTTTTTGAACTGCTGACCTTGTGGTGGGCAGCCTAGTGCGCTACCACGGCTCACTCAATAGTTCACAGGAATCTGGGGCGCAACACAAAGCTGAACCGAATGACAGCATGTCACCTTCTGGTTCTTTGGCACTTTTTCTCTTTAGGTTATATATACATTTTTACTGACGTACCAAACACAAGGGAATAAAAATGTTTTATTTTATCACAAGTATATGTCAGAGGAGTTAGGTCCGGTGACCCCCTTGAAATTGTATTGTATGCCTTTTCGTTTGTCAGTATATGAAACCCAGGATTGATGAACCTATAGAGATAGCAAGTAGAACAAGGGAATGGGAGGAGGGGGAACCGTGAGGATGGGGGTGGAGGGGAAACGATTTCAGAGTCCATGTAGGAAAGAAATGTTTGGAAACCGATTGTGGCAGTAAATGTACGATTCTACTGGCTGTTATTTAACTATGGAATGATATGATATATGTATTAATTCCTAGTTAATCATAATTTTAAAAGAAAGAAAAATACAAGTTGAAAATTAAATTATAAAATACAAACCTAAACTATAATACTATTTATAATAAAAAATGTAAGTTTTATAAAATAAATAAATACAAGCATAGTTCCGTCTAATTTTTAATACTGTGAACAGAATGAACACTGCTCCGGGCACTTAAAATACGCTGTTGCTCCCATAGATGCTAACAAAGAGTAAGGAATGTAAATTTGTGATTTCCACATTGGGCGGCTAGCCCTGATTACAAGTGCATTTTAACAACCGGTTCTCCGCATTCAACAAAAAATCAGATATTGGTTTTTTGCTTTGTTTTGCATGCACATTGAGTGTTTTTAAATGTTCAAGCGCTCAGGAGATTCTCAGAAACTTCCATCAGGTAGCAATGGATCCTGGGAAATGTAGTCCGGAGAGTGTCTCATGGGCTTCGCGCATGCTCCGTGCAATCTCCACCTTCAGTCCCTCCTTGTGTCTCACTTTCCGCCTGAGAGAATTCTTTATGGGGTCAAGGGTGGAGGTCTCTTCTTCTGCAGCTGTTTCCTGCTCATGTGGAGCGCAGCGCTCCATCACCCCGTCTGGATGAGTAGAAGTCTCTTGGTCTACAGGTACTTCACATTAGAAGGAGCAAGCTCTTTCAGGTGTGGTTGCTTGGCTTGCCTTGAGCCTGTGAGGAGTCATTGGTAAGCAGAGCCTTGTTCATGGTCTGCAGTCTAGGCTTCCTCAGGACCACTTGGGTCCGTTATCTCAGAAAATCGTGTGACAGGCACACCAAAGGTTACCCTAGGGGACATTCTCAGTCATAATGAGGTAAAAGAAAAGAGAGGTAAGGTGTGGATTGACTACCCATCAGTGTTATATTTGCCCAAGAACAATACAAGACCAACAGCACGTATTATTACTGAACGTTTTCGCTCCCCAACTTCACTCCACTCGCTTCTTTGTCTTTTTTTTTTTTTTTTAGGTACAGTGTACTTTATTGATGGTGCATAACAAGGTCGGGCTCTCTAAGCCACTCCCCTTTCTTCAGGGGGTTCCGATGTTATATTCTCAGTATGTTAAGGGATTGAATTGGGGCCAAAGACTCCCCAGCAGCTGAGGGCCTCTCTTCCTCAAGTGCTGTTGCTGGGGCTGCTGGTCCAGGGGGGCTCTTACTCCTTGGAGGCCATGTGGACCATGAGGTCCACCACCCTGTTGCTGTAGCCAAATTCATTGTCATACCAGGAAATGAGCTTGACAAAGCGGTCATTGAGGGCAATGCCAGCCCCAGCATCAAAGGTGGAAGAGTGGGTGTCACTGTTGAAGTCACTGGAGACAACCTGGTCCTCGGTGTAGCTCAGGATGCCCTTTAGGGGACCATCGGATGCCTGCTTCACCACCTTCTTGATGTCATCGTACTTGGCAGCTTTCTCCAGACAGCAGGTGAGATCCATGACGGACACATTGGGGGTGGGGACACGGAAGGCCATGCCAGTCAGTTTCCCATTCAGCTCCGGGATAACCTTGCCCACAGCCTTGGCAGCTCCACGGCCATCGTGCCAGAGTTTCCCAGAGGGGCCATCCATGGTCTTTTGGGTGGCAGTGATGGCGTGGACTGTGGTCATGAGTCCTTCCACGATGCCAAAATTGTCATGGATGACCTTGGCCAGGGGGGCTAAGCAGTTGGTGGTGCAGGAGGCATTGCTGACCATCTTGAGGGAGTTTTCGTACTTCTCGTGGTTCACGCCCATCACAAACATGGGGGCATCGGCAGAAGGGGCAGAGATGATCACCCTTTTGGCACTGCCCTTCAATTGAGCCCCAGTCTTCTCCATGGTGGTGAAGACACCAGTGGACTCCACGACATACTGGGCACCGGCTTCCCCCCACTTGATGTTGGCGGGATCTCGCTCCTGGAAGATGGAGATGGCATTCCCATTGACGACAAGCTTCCCATTCTCAGCCTTGACGGTGCCATTGAACTTGCCGTGGGTGGAATCAGACTGGAACATGTAGACCATGTAGTTCAGATCAATGAAGGGGTCATTGATGGCAAAAATATCCACTTTACTAGAATTGAAAGCAGCCCTGGTGACCAGGAGCCCAATGCAGCCAAATCTGTTCACTCCGACCTTCACCATCATGTCTCGGGGATGCGGCTGGGACTGCATGGAACAGGAGAGGCGGCTGTCTGTCGCTCAAGGAGGAGCAGAGAGCCGCTTCTTTGTCTTTTAACAATTTTATTGGCACTCCATCCCTATATCATATAGCTCAATAGTTCAATCATATCAAGAAGAATTCCACAATCCATTTTAGAATTGTTTACTTGTGTAATTATTTTTTAATAGTGGCAAAGATGTACACAACAAAACATTCTTCAATTTAACAAGTTCTGCATGTATAATGCCGTGCCGTTGATCATATTTGGTGTTGTACACCATTATTGATATCCTTACTCTTGTCGCTTCTTAAGGTAAATTTTATTGTAATAACAGTCCATAAAGGGTTGGTTGGTCTAACCGGCTGAAATGAAAGGCCAAGGAAAGATAACTCCTCTGTTTTACATGTTCTATTTCTGAGGACACTTGTAGGGCAAACTTTCTAATTGTTGTGTGTATGCGCGCGTGCGCGTGTATATGCATCTCTCTTTCTGTCCTGGTCACTTTTGTAGATTAGTGGTTAGAAATATTTGTGTAGAGTACTGAAGATGGCTTTTGGGTTGATTCAAGGTTGGAGATAGGACTCTATTTACAGGCTGCACCTTTCTGCAGAACAAGTGCATATTGGTTTCTGGCAATGATGATTTTCCTCCTCTTGACTAGTGGTTGAAGGTCTCAAAACCCAAACTCACTGCCCTCGAGTCTATGCTGACTCATAGTGACCGCCTGTGTGTTCCTGGGACTCTCACTGTTTACTGGAATAGAAAGCCCCATTTTTTTTCCCCTCAGTGATTTCTATCTGCTGAGCATGCTGATGGCAGCTGAACACATGGCCACTCCACCATCAAGGTTCCATAGAGGTTGAAGGAAGCTCACTGATAATTAACCTAAGCTTTAATTGGACTTAATAGCAGTCCCTTTAAACTCATAGTGCTGGTTGTCACTGGCTACTGTCTCACCTTCTCCAGAAGCTAAGAGACTTCTACTCATATAGGATCTCTACTCATCCAGATGGGGTGATGGACTTCTACTCATAGAAACAGGGTGATGGACTTCTACTCATATAGATGGGGTGATGACTTCTACTCATATAGATGGGATGATGGACTTGTACTCATGCAGACGGGGTCATGGACTTCTACTCATATAGACAGGGAGATGACTTCTACTCATCCAGACGGGGTCATGGAGCACTAGGGCCCACATAAGCAAGAAACAGCTACAGAAGAATTATGTGTATGAAATTTCAGCGGGGGAAGTGAGACACAGGGAGGGACTGAAGGTGGAGATTGGACGGAGCATGGGCAAAGCCTGTGAAACTGTCCCGGGACTACATTTCCCAGAACCCCTTGCTATATCGATGGAGGTTTCTGAGACTTTCCTGAGCGCTTGAACATTAAAGAACACTGAATGTGCATGCAAAGCAAGCAAGCAAACAAACCGAGTTTATTTCCATAGAGTCTTTTCCGATTCTTAGTGACCCTATATGACCCAGTAAGGGGTGGTGTGGTATTCAGCCGGTTTGCAACAGTTCAAGGTGATACAGCAGAATGCTTAAACTATAGAACAGCATCACTGACAGCACAGACACAAGTCAATTTGCTGAAGATCATCGCACAGTGGCTGCAGCAGTACATTGACAGGGAGCTGCCAGACATCCAGGTCGGATTCTGAAGAAGACATGGAACAAGGGATATCATTGTTGACATCAGATGGGCCTTGGCTTAAAGGGGAGAGTACTAGAAAGATGTTTATTTGTATTTTATCGATGATGCCATGGCAATTTTACTGTGTGAATCAGAACAAACCATGGGTAACCTTGAGAAGAATGGGAAACACATGATTGTGCTCATGTGGAACCTATACATGGGTCAAGAGGCGGTTGTGTAAACAGAACAAGGGGATGCAGCATGATTTGAAATCAGGAAAGGTATATGACAGGGCTGCATCTTCTCACTGTCCTTGCTCAAGCTGTGTGCTGAGCAAATCATCAGAGAAGCTGGATTTTATGAAGGAGAATGTGGCATCAGGATTGGAGGAAGTCTTATTAACAACCTGTGATAGGCAGATGGCACAACCTTATTTACTGAAAGTGAGGAGGACTTGAAGCATTTGCTGATGAAGATCAAGGATTGCAGCCTTCAGTGTAGATTACAACTCCATGGAAAGAAGATCAAAATTCTCACAACTGGACCAATAGGTAACATCATGATCAATAAAGAAAATAGTGACGTTGTCAAGGATTTCCCCTTTCTTGTTGCGACAGTCAGTGCTCACGGAAGCAATGATCAAGATATCAAAAGGCATGTTGCACTGGGTAAATCTGCTGCCCAAGACGTCTTCAGAGTACTGAAAAGTTGGACATTACTTTTAGGACTAAGGTATGTCCGGCCCATACCGTGTTATTTTCAAGTTCCCTATATGCACGTGACAGCTGGCCATTGAATAAGGAAGATGAAAGAGGAATTGATGGATTTGAAATGTGGTACTGAAGAAGAAAATTGAATGTCCCATGGATCAGTTGTTAAAAGGACAAACTGATCTGTATTGGAAGAAGTATGGCAAGATTGTTCTTTAATGGTAAGGATGATGAGATGCCATCTTATGTACTTGGACATGTTGTTAGAGAGACCAGTCCCCACAGAAGGGCATCATGTTTTGCAAAGTAGAGGGACAGCAAAAGAGAGGAATTTCCTCAGTGAGATGGACTGACACAGGGGCAGCCACGATGGGCTCAAGCATGGGAGCAATTGTAAAGACGGTGCCAGACAGGGCAGTGTCATTCTGTTGCGTCAAGGTAGCCATGGGTCGGAACCACCTGGGTGACACCCAACAACAACAACAACAACGATGTGAGGTAGCAGTGAAAGAAAATGCTCTGAGAGGAAGTCAGATTACAGTCATCACTATCCCTTGCAAAGTTGACCTAGTTTATATGCCTATTCCTGATCGTAGCCACGCAAAAAAAGTCTGGTGCCTGTAGAGGTGTTACAGTGTGACCCGCACAAGGTGGCCTGTTGTCTAATTCCGTGTGCATCTGTTCTACCTGTCCTGTATCACTTATCCATGTGCCACACAAAGTGCTGACTACAGAGTCTGGTTTGCTGGGCTAGTAAACTAAAATCAAAGCTGCTATCGTTTGGGCAGACTTTGGTCAACGAGTTTAAGGATCACCACTGTGCTGCCGTCCCTCAGTAGCTTTAGCCGCTACTTGTCCCATAGTGACTGATACATTTCTCAAAGACTGTTACAAATCAACAATAAAATAACTGTGGATTAAAGCTCTGAGAAATAACCAACCTCTTCATGAAGGTTGAACTAAGGGGCTTCTTTCCTGCTCCTGTTTATCATGTGCGATGCTGCCCTCTCAACTAGCTTGTCATAACTGTGTCAGTACACTCAACAAATCCCCGGGAAAGCCTTGGAACATCGCTACAAAACATCTATTTTTCCTGAAAGGCAGGCGAGGATACTATTTTATTAACTGGGTGTCCCATAAGTAATCATTTAACTAGATTTTAAAATTATTTTATTAGGGGCTCATACAACTCTTATCACAATCCATATATATACATACATCAATTGTATAAAGCACATCCGTACATTCTTTGCCCTAATCATTTTCAAAGCATTTGCTCTCCACTTAAGCCCTTTGCATCAGGTCCTCTTTTTTCCCCCCTCCCTCCCCGCTCCCCCCTCCCTCATGAGCCCTTGATAATTTATAGATTGTTATTTTGTCATATCTTGCCCTATTTGGAGTCTCCCTTCCCCAACTTCTCTGCCGTCCACCTCCCAGGGAGGAGGTCACATGTGGATCCTTGTAATCAGTTCCCCCTTTCCGACCCACTCACCCTCCAGTCTCCCAGCATCGCCTTCCACACCCCTGGTCCTGAAGGTATCGTCCACCCTGGATTCCCTGTGCCTCCAGCTCCCATATGCACCAGTGTACAACCTCTGCCCTATCCAGTCCTGCAAGGTAGAATTTGGATCATGGTAGTTGGGGGAGGAAGCATCCAGGATCTGGGGGAAAGCTGTGTCCTTCATCGGTACCACATCGCACCCTGACTGACCCATCTCCTCTCCTAAACCCCTCTATGAGGGGATCTCCAGTGGCCGATAAATGGGCCTTGGGTCTCCACTCTGCACTTCCCCCTTCATTCACTGTGGTATATATATATATATATATATATATATATATATATATATATATATATATATATATATATATATATATATTCTTTTTTTTGCATGATGCCTTATACCTGGTCCCTTTGGCACAGGCTGGTGTGCTTCTTCCATGTGGGTTTTATTGCTTCTGAGCTAGATGGCCGCTTGTTCACCTTCAAGCCTTTAAGACCCCAGACACTATCTCTTTTGATAGCCGGGCACCATCAGCTTTCTTCGCTATATTTGCTATGCACCCGTTTGTCTTCGGCGATCCTATCATGGAGGTGTGCAGCCAATGCTTTGATTTTTTTGTTCTTTGATGCCTGATAACTGATCCCTTCAGGACCACGTGATCACACAGGCTGGTGTGTTCTTCCATGTGGGCTTTGTTGCTTCTCAGCTAGATGGCCGCTTGTTTATCTTCAAGCCTTTAAGACCCCAGACACTATCTCTTTTGATAGCCGGGCACCATCAGCTTTCTTCACCACATTTACTTGTTCACCCACTTTGGCTTCAGCAGTTGTGTCGGGGGAGTGAGCATCATAGAGTTCCAATTTAATAAAAGAAAGTATTCATGCATTGAGGGAGTGCTTGAGTAGAGGCCCAAGGTCCTTCCACCACCTTAATACTAAACCTATAAATATAGACACATAGATCTATTTCCCCATCCTCCTATATATATTTGCATGTACATGTCTTTGTCTAGACCTCCTTAAATGCCCCTTGACTCCTAGCTCTTTCCTCCATCTCCCTTGACTTTCCTCCTGCCCCACTACCATGCTCCGTCCCCACCTGGGCTACAGCTATACCTCTTCTCTACGCAACCTTACCCTTGATCATTCCCCACCAGGCCTGCCACTCCCCCCTCACTACCATTTTGGGTCCCATGTTGTTCCCTTGTCCCTGTGTTTGTTAACACCACTTCCTTACCCCCCTACCGCCCCCCACCCCAAGTCCCCCCAGAACTGTCGGTCCCATTGTTTTTACTCGAGATAGTTCACCCAGCCTGTCCTATTCAGACAGACCTGTGGAGACACTAACATGCACGAAAACAAGACAGAGGAAAACAAAGCAACAGTATACAACCAAACAACAATAACAAATCACTGACAAAGAACAAAACAAAACACTTCATGAAAGAAAAGCTTGTAGTTAGTTCAAGGATCGTTTGTTGGCCCTTAGGAGTGTTTTCCAGTCCAGTCTGTTGGGGCACCACACCCTGGCCCCAAAGTCCACTTTCAGCATTCCCTGGGGACCTTGCCACTCCATTCCCTTGCTGTTCCGCTGCACTCCCCCAGTGCTTTGCCTCGGTGTGGTGGGATCAGGTCAGGTGCAATTCCCACACTGTGTCTCCGGTGCTGTCCCCTGTATCGCCCTTAGTCCCTGAGGGGCATCATGTCTCATAGTGGGGCCAGCCATGTTGTTCTCTCTGTGGACTCGCTGCTCTACTCAGGAACATCATCCTCACGGCCTGGTGGGCCAGGCTGTGCTCCACTCTCTCCTCCTCCCCCTTCATCTGCTCCCGTGTGTTCTGATCAGATATGTCCATCTCCCGGACATTTAACTAGATTTTAAGTGAGATTAAAGTATGGTACTGGGGCCTGGGGTCTTAAAGGCTTGAAGGTAAACAAGCGGCCATTTAGCTCAGAAGCAACAAAGCCCACATGGAAGAAGCACACCAGCTGATGTGATCACGAGGTGTCGAAGGGATCAGGTATCAGGCATCTTCAGAATAAAAAATCTTACCATAGTGAATGAGGGTGAGGAGTGCAGAGTGGAGACCCAAAGTCCATTTGTAGGCCACTGGATAACCCCTTGTAGAAGGGTCTTGGGAGATGAGCCAGCCAGGGTATGATGTAGCAAGGATGAAAAATACAACTTTCCTCTAGTTCCTAAATGCTTGCTCCTCCCCCACTATCATGATCCCAATTCTACCTTGCAAGTCTGGCTAGACCAGAGGATGTACACTGGTACATATAGGAACTGGAAACACAGGGAATACAGGACAGATGATCCCTTCAGGACCAGTGATGTGAGTGGTGATACTGGGAGGGTAGAGGGAGGGTGGGTTGGAAAGGGGAAATTGATTACAAGGATCTACATGTGACCCCTCCCTGGGGGGCGGACAACAGAAAAGTGGGTGAAGGCAGACAGGACAAGATATGACAAAATAATAATTTATAAATTATCAAGGGTTCATGAGGGAGGGGGGAGCAGGGAGGGAAGGGAAAATGAGCTGATGCCAGGGGCTTAAGTGGAGAGTAAATGTTTTGAGAATGATGAGGGCAATGAATGTACAAACATGCTTTACACAATTGATGTATGTATGGGTTGTGATAAGAGTTGTATGAGCCCAGGTCTAATAAAACAAATAAAACAATTAAAAAAAACACCAAAGTATGGGACCTGAGTAGTCATGTTACTGAAGGTGAATCCCCTTAATTGCATGAGGTAAAAGCTTGCAAAAGTAAAGTGGGATGCAGAATTAAATGATAGTTTTAAATAGACGGTCTTGTGCAAATCCAACACTGCATTAGATCACCAGCATGTCCATGATCATGACAGTCCAACACAAACTTTCCTAATCCACATGTCTATCCCCTTAGAGGACAAAAGGTGACTAGACTAGTAGTTAACATCATTTTGCGTTCAAAGAGATAACAAGTAGCCTATGTGGGGATAATCTAATTGTACTCGTGATTGATCCATCAGAGGGGAGGCTGATTAGTAGTTGATTCAGAAGGCATCTGAATTCCATGTTCATTCCTCTAGCTTGTTTGGCCTTCTTTTGCTGAGAGAGATGTACCAAGAGTTTTATACCTGCTATTTTTTCAGCATTTTAGACTCTTTTGTACTTATTCACTAAAGCTGACTTGGGCAGAAGACAACGAGGAAGGATTATAGCAATAGGTGGCAAGTGTATGACAGGCCCGCATAGCCAGTTATTAGGCAACCACGGGGGTATAGAAATTCTGAGTCCAATGACTTTGAAGGATTTTTGGAATGTCTTTGTTTCTGCCTTCAGGAGGCTTTTCAGCTTTAAATTTAAAGAAGTGTTTCAGCTCCCATAATGTACAAAGAGCAGGTTTAATGATACACAGGTAACACTCTATTAAACTTTTTTTCCTTTTTTGGTAGGCAGCTCACTTTCCCGTTTTCTCAAACTTTCATATATTAGAGAGAGAATCATAGGTTGCTGTACCTATCCCCAGCTCAGTTCTTTGTGGTATCTGAGGCAGCGGTATAAACTTATCTGTCAGCACTATTCTTCCGGTGGGATTCTTAGGATCCAGATCAGTAGGTTTTATTTCAGTCTCTTGTAACTCTTTTAAAGAAAAGGCCAGAAACTTTTCTTGGGAGTCTTGCTTAATGGCAGCAAGTTTATTATCAACCTGGTGCCATCATAGTTGTGTCTTGGGTGGCTAACCTCCAGGTCAGGATTTCAAGACCACCAGCAGCTTTAGAGCCTATAGTTATAATGTAGGCTACTATTTTCAGGTCCAGTTTTCCCACTGCTTAATTTATTACACAGGATATCAGTTTGTTTGTTTGTTTTTTTGGGGGGGGGGTTGTGAATAGATCTTTCCCCAGTCCTTCAGGATGCATTCCAGAGGTATGTCTGGGGATATCAGATATCATCTTCTCATCTGAAAGCAACCAGTGGAGGTCATGGCTGAGTCCTTGAATATCCTCTTTCCTCTACCAAATTATAAACCAGCTTGGAGAGGGAGTCCCCTCCCCAAACCTGAATTCAGATTTAACTGGTGCCTTGCTGGGTAAGCGCCCCCTGAATCCACTGCTGCCGAGTCCTAACCATTCCTGCTTCCAGGGAGCTTTGTCCAATATGCTGCTCCCTCTGAGTGGCTTCTCCATTCTGCCGTAGAGGTGCTAAAGCTGTTAGCTCTGGGAGACTGCTAAATTCCCTCCCTGAAGGTCAGAGAATCAGAGCATTCTATTTAGCAGACTTGAATATCGGCCCATCTTTTTCTTTTTAAAACAAGCTAGGGAACTTCTAATTACCACAAACGTTTGTGAAGCAGGTATCATGCTGCCCGCAAAGGAATAACTCACTCCTGCCAGGGCTTTTTCATGGTTATTAGATGGTCACTCTTTCCAAGGAGGCCTTTAAGACCGTAGGTGCTCTGTGAAAGGAAACCGAGCCACATCTACTTCTGCTTCTTAGAGCTTTCTTTTTCTGCTCTCACCTTTATTAGTTGAGACAAGATGGGTGAGAACCTGGTCAGATCGGAAGGAAATGCTTGGCAAAGAGGGGCACTGGCCCAAGTGAAGAACTGCGTTCCTCTTCTCATTAGGTATTTTCATTTCTTCAAAATGCTTCATCTTTTGCATAGTGAGCAGGACTATATTGTGAGCACAAACACCTGAGCATGAGAATGCGTTTGGTTAGTTCATATAACCGTTGCCGTAGTGGTGACGAGAATGCAACCTGTTTGTCCAAGTGAGTGTCGTCAGGAGGCAGCTGCAATCCCAGCTCCAAACTCACTGCCCCAGGGAGTCGACTCTTACAGTGACTCCATAGATCAGGCTCACCCTGCCCCTGTAGGTTTCCAAGACTGGGACTCTTTAGAAATACACAGTCTCATCTTCCTGCCCGGGACCAGGTACCACACTGACCTTGCAATTAGCAGCCCAAAGTGCAACCAGCACACCAGCCGGGCGCCCACTGGGCCGTAGGTAACCTGTAAACATAACAAGAAGAAGAGAATTCATACCGGGGATAATGATTGCCTGTAAATCAGATCAATTTCAGATTACAATTGTTTGAAACATAAAGATTTGTCATTTAGCCAGGAAGGAATACATCAGAGCCTAAGTAGAGACCCCGCCCCCCGCCCTCCCCAAATAGTTTGGTTCATTATATACATTCTTTTTCAGGACAAACTATCATAATTTTAGGTGAGGCACCAAATGATTCTAAAACACAGTATCTCATAAATAAAATACATTGAATTAAAGGAAAACAGCACTTTACAATTACAGCAATAGAAACAATGTGTCATAAAATATTCCATACCAGAGTAGTAATCCCCCTCACCCTCACCATCGACCTCAAGAGGAATCAATGATTCATAATTTCATTTAAGGAGGGAGAAGGTTGTTAAGCCAAGAGACTACATCTTCATATGCTTAATAAAGAGTGCAATATTCACTTGATTGTCAGGATATAGACACAGAGTTAGATTTTTCGTGGCACAAGTACCCCTTTGGACTTCAGTGAAGAGCCATTTTTCAGAGCACTACAGTTTCAAGTTCAGAAGATTGCCCCAGTTCTTTTGATCTGTGACAAGTGTGTTTAAAGTTAGCACAGGTAAAGTTCTCTTTATTCAAGTGGGGACCCAATAGCATCCTTTTGATGTCTCCTCCATTATATTTTTGGGTGAAATCAGATATACCTGAAGGTCAAGCCTCTTTCACTCATGAAAGAAATGCGACAACACTTTGCAATGATCCGTAAGAGCCAGGTCGCCTAACTCATGAGAATCATCAAAGCCAGAAGAAAAACCAATTGAGTTAAAAATTCATGATCAACAAAATAATACAAGGAGAAATCTTGTTGGAAGTCTACATAAAATATGTTAAATATTTTCCCCGTGGGGAAACCCCTTATCCCTAGCTCATCCACAAAAGTGTGAGGTCATCTTAGAGAACACAGAATTGGGGGTGGGGGGTTTGTCCTCACATATCTTTCCACTCTCCCATAAACTTCCAAGGAAATTCTTTGATCACCAGGAGCCAAGTGTTTTTTCTAACACTGCTTCTGTAATAGCAAATTAAATAACCCCAAATTAACATGAACTTGGAGGAACTATTTGACTGCCTCTATCACCCTCCCCCAACCCCACCTATCGCCGCCCCAGAAAAAAATTGACTCAAGCTGAGGGTGGGACGTTCTCTAAAGAACTAGTTTTAAGATGTGTAGTGAGGAGGTGACTGATTACAACACAACCTTCTATAACGGTGTATGTAATACTATCCTGGGAGAACAAATAAAATGATTACTGAGTGGACTTAAACCCTGAACACCCAGTCTGCTTTTTATTTTTTTGTTTTTTTTCCAAACAGATGGAATTTTTCAAAAGAACGCGACGCTCAGAACAAAGTGGTCTCGCTGGTTTCTCTGGACCATTGTTCATTTAAATAAAAACCCCCCAAAACTCTTACCACAGTCCATCCATCCGTCCATCCATCATGGCAAGCACATTTGTACCTCTGTTGCCATCATCATTTCCAAAACATTTTCCTTCTGCTTGAGTCCTTGGTATCAGCTCATTTTCCCCCTCCCCCTGCCCATCCTCCTTCCCTCATGAACCCTTGATAGTTTATAAATTATTATTATTATTTCATGTCTTGCACTGACCGATGACTCCCTTTACTCACTTTTCTGTTGTCCATCCCCCTGGGAGAGGGTTATAGTAGATCATTGTGATCAGTTCCCCCTCCACCCCCTTCCCCTTCCCCTCCTGGTATGGTTACTCCCAATATTGGTTCCGAGGAGTTTATCTGTCCTGTGTTACCAACTCTCATCTGCACCCATGTACATGCTCTGGTCTAACCAGATTTGGAAGATAGAATTAGGGTCATGATAGTGGGGGGAAGGAAGCATTAAAGAACTAGAGGAAAGCTTTTTGTTTCATCGGTATTATACTGCACCCTCACTGGCCTGTCTCCTCCCTGTGACCCTTCTGTATGGGGATGTCCAGTTGCCTATGGATTGGCTTTAGGTTTCCACTCCACACGCCCCATTCACACTGATATGATTTTTTGTTCTGGATCTTTCATGCCTGATGCCTCATCCCATTGACACTTCACGATCTCACAGGCTGGTGTGCTTATTCCATGAGGGCTTGGTTGCTTCTTAGTTACATGGCTGCCTGTTTATCTTTAAGCCTTTATGACCCCAGACACTATATCTTTTGATAGCTGGGCACCATCAGCTTTCTTCACCACATTTGCTTATGCACCCATTTGTCTTCAGCGATCGTGTCAGGGAAGATGAGCATCTCAGAATGCTGGATTATTAGAACAAAATGTTCTTGTGCTGAGGGAGTACTTGAGCAGAGGCCCAATGTCTATCTGCTTCCTTAATACTAAACCAAAAAATATATGTACATCGATCTATTTCCCCATCATATATAAATATATTTACATATGTACATGCCTGTATTTAGATCTCTATAAATGCTTCTTTGCTTCCTAGCTCTTTCCTCTATTTCTTTTTACTTTCCTCTTGTCCCACTATCATGTTCAGCCTTCATTTGAGTTTCAGTAATTCTTCTCGGTTACATTTCCCATTGATCAAGCCCTACCAGGCCTCCTACACCCTCTTCACCACTGGTCACTTGTTGTTCCCTTGTAACTTCCTTTCCCCCGCCTCCCGCTCTCCCATATCCTGCCCCCCATCCCACCCTGGAACCATTGTCCTGTTTTTTCTCCGCCGGTGCCTATCTTATCTAGATCAGGGGTTTTCAACCTGTGGGTCTCAACCCCTTTGGGGGTCAAATGACCCTTTCACAGGTGTCACCCAATTCATAACAGTAGCAAAATGACAGATATGAAGTAGCAATGAAAATAATTTTATGGTTGGGGGGGTCACCAAAACATGAGGAACTGTATTAAAGGGTGTGGCATTAGGAAGGTTGAGAACCACTGATCTAGATAGACATGCAGATATAATATGCACAAACACAAGACAGAGCAAAACAAAGCAACACAAGAAAATAAAACAATAACAAAAAAGCCAATGACAAAAAAAATAAGAGAAAAGCCTATAAATAGTTCAAGATCTGTTTGTTGACTTTTATGAATGTTTTCTAGTTGAGTCTGATGGGGTGCCACACTCTGGCCCCACAGTCTATTTTTGGTGTTCCCTGGGAACTTGATTGCTCTGCTCCTCTTGCTGTTCTGTTGCACGCCCTTAGTGTTTCACCTCAGTGTGGCTGGGTCAGATCGGGCACAATTCCCGCACTGTGTCTCCAGTGTTGTCCCTCGTGGGGCTATGGGTCAGTGAGTGACATCGTGTCTTGTGGTGGAGCTGGCCCTCTGGTCCTCTCTATGCATTGGCTGCTCTGAGCAGAAATATTGTTCTCAGGGCTTGGTGGGCCAGGATGTGCTCCACTCTCTTTTCCTCCCTTTTTGTTTGTTCCTGTGTGCTCTGATCAGATATGTCCCGCTCGCTGAGCTGTAGCTTCAGTGGTGTCCTCTGAAGTGAATTCTTCTGGGGGGAGGGGAGATGTCCACTTAATTGGTAATGGGGCCGGCCCCTCAGACCTCTCTATTGGTTCCCTGCTTCATGCCAGTGTGTTATGTTCTCATCTTGGAACACCGAGTTGAAGTCTGGTCCCTCTTTCCCTGTGGATGTAGAAACAAAACCCTCCCCTTTGGTGGGTTAGTGTCCTGTTCCCCAGCCACCCATGCCTTCCCCTCTCCCCTCCTTTTTATTTGGCCATTACATGTATCCCTGGGTTTAGTCTGGCCCTTGCCATATTACCTGGGCCTCATCGCAGAAATACACGTATATAGTAGCTTTTCCCCTATGTCCCTTTTGCATTTTTAAGCTTACCTCAGCGGACTCATGCTGTACTTGTCTTTTTGTGCTTGGCTTACTTTGCTCAGCATGATTGCCTCCAGTTCATCCCCTGTGGCGATGTGCTTCATGAGTTCATCACTGCTTTTAGGAACACGTAATACTCCACCGTATGTATGTACCACAATTGTTCAATTCATTCATCTGTTGATTGAAATTTGGGTTGTTTCCAACTCCTTGCAATTGTGAACTGTGCCGTGATGAATTTGGCCATGGTTTGTTTCTTGCCTCTTCTGGGTATATGCCTAGTAGGGGGATTGCTGGGTCGTATGGTAGCTCAATTTCCATCTGCTTTAGATATTGCCAGATCGATTTCCATAGTGGTTGTACATACCTACAGGTCCACCAGCAGGGGATGAGGGTTCTTATCTCTCCATAGCCCCTCTAACACTTGTTACTTTCTGATTTTTTTAATTGGGCCATCTTTGAGGATGTTAGGTGGTATCTCATAGTTGTTTTAATTTGCATTTCTCTTATGGCTAGGGATCTGGAACATTTTCTCATATGTTTATTGGCCATTTGGATTTCTGCCCTTGAGAAACTTCTGTTTAGGTTCTATGCCCACTTCCTCAGTGGACAATTGGTGTTTTTCTTGTTGATAGTTAGCAGAGTATTATAGATTTTAGTAATACGGTCTTTGTCTGATGTATCATTGTTAAAGATGTTTTCCCATTCTGTGGCCTCTCTCTCTTAGAGCTTTCGATGTACACAAGTGTTTTATCTTCAGTATATCCTACTTGTCAATTTGTGCCTCCTCTGTGTTTGTGTCTTTCCCTATTTCTGACAGCCTTGTGTATTCCACTTCCCACTGGATATTTTTGAGCCATTATTGAAGATCGGTTGTCTGCATGCTGATGATTTTATTTCTGGGTCTTCAATCCTTTTTCATCGGTCTTGGTTTCTTCAAAGAAATGGAAAAACTGATTACCAACTTCAAATGGAGAGGGAAGAAGCCCAGAATTAGCAGAGAACTCCTCAAGAAGAAGGACACCGTGGGAGGGCTTGCTTCACCTGACTTTAGCAATACTATACAGCCACAGTTGTCAAAAACACATGGTATTGGTACAATGACAGATACTCAGACCAATGGAAAAGAACTGAAAACCCAGAAATAAAATCATCAGTGTACAGACAATTGATCTTTGATAAAGGTCACAAAAATATACAATGGGAAGCAGATGCCCTCTTTAACAAGTCGTGCTGGAAAAAATGGCTCTTTACCTGAAGAAAAATGAAGCAAGACCCTCATCTCACTCTATGCACAAGAATAAACTCAAGGTGGATCACAGACCTTGAAGTTAAACCCCAAACTATTAGGGCCATCAGTGAGGGAATTGGGACCAACTTGAGAACTTTGGCACAGGGAATGCACAGGCTATCAGAAATAGGGAAGGACACAAACACAGAGGAGGCACAAATCGACAAATGGGATATACTGAAGATAAAACACTTGTGTACATCTAAAGAATTCACCAAGAGAGTAATAAGAGAGACCACAGACTGGGAAAACATCTTTAGCAATGACACATCAGACAAAGGCTTTATTACTAAAATATACAATACTCTGCTAGCTTCCAAAAAGAAAAAACTAATTTTCCACTGAGGAGTTGGGCAAGGGACCTGAACAGAAGTTTTACAGGGGCAGAAATCCAAATGGCCAACAAACATATGAGAAAATGTTCCTGGTCTTTAGCCATAAGAGAAATGCAAATTAAAACAACAATGAGGTACCACCTAATACCCAAAAGGTAGCCCAATTCAAAAAATCCGAAAACAACAAGTATTGGAGGGACTGTGGGGAAACAGGAATTCTCATCCACTGCTGGTAGACTTGTAAGTATGTACAATCACTATGGAAATTGATCTGGCGATATCTAAAACAGATGGAAATCGAGTTAACATAAGACCCAGCAATCCCCCTACTGGTCATATACCCAGAAGAGGCAAGAAACAAACCAAGGCCAGACATCTGTGCTCCAATGTTCACTGTGGCACAATTCAAAATTGCAAGGAGTTGGAAGCAACCCAAATTTCCATCAACTGATGATTGGATTAAAAAACTGAGGTATATACATACAATGGAGTACTAAGCATCGCTAAAAAGCAGTGATGAACGTATGAAGCACATTGTGGCATGGGAAGAACTGGAGGAAATCATGCTAAGTGAAGTAGTCAAGCACAAAAGGACAAGTACCACATGAGCCCGCTGAGGTAAGCATTAAAAAAAATGCAAAAAGGGCATAGGGAAAAAGCTACTCTATACAAACATTCCTGGGGCGAGCACTGTGTAGTATGGCAGGGGCCAGATCAAATCCAGGGATGCACATGGTAGAAAACGGGGGAGGGGTGGGGGAAGGGAAAAATGATGCAAATAAGGAAGAAATGGGTAGCAGGGGCACGGGGAGTTAACCCACCCAAGTGGAGGGTATTGTTTATATCTCCACAGGGAAAGAGGGACCAGACTTCAATCCAGTGCCCCAAGGTGTGAATGCAACATTCCGGCATGGAGTAGGGAACCAGTGGAGAGGTCTGGGAGGCTGGCCCCAGTATAAAATATTAAGTGGATGCCTGCCTCTCTCCCCAGAAGAATTTATTTCAAAGGATGGCATTGAATCTGCAGCTCCGGGAGAGGGACATATCTGATTGGAGCACATGGGAGCAGATGAAGGGGAAGTAGGAGAGAGTGGGGTGCATCTTGGCCCACCAGGCCTTGAGGACCATGACCCCAATTACAGCAGCCAGTCCACAGAGAGGACCACATGGGCAGCCCCACTATGAGACATGACGCCCTCACTGACCCATGGCCCTGCGGGGGACAGCACCGGAGACACAGTGTGGGAATTGCACCCGACCTGATCCCATCACACCGAGGCAAAGCACTGGGGGAGTGCAGCAGAACAGCAAGGGAATGGAGTGGCAAGGTCCCCAGGGAATGCTGAAGGTTGACTTTGGGGCCAGGGTGTGGTGCCCCAACAGACTGGACTGGAAAACACTCCTAAAGGCCAACAAACATTCCTTGAACTAACTACAAGCTTTTCTTTTTTGTTGTGTTTTGTTTTGTTCTTTGTCAGTGGTTTGTTGTATATTGTTGCTTGGTTTTGCTCTGTCTTGTTTTTGTGCATGTTATCTCTACAGGTCTGTCTAAATAAGATAGGCTGGATGAACAATCTGTATGAGAAAACAACGGGACCAACCGTTCTGGGGAGACATGGTATAGGGGGAGCTGGGGGGAAAGGAAGTGGTGTTAACAAACCCAGGGACAAGGGAACAACAAGTGATCCAAATTGGTGGTGAGATGGGTGTGGGAGGCCCAGTAGGGCATGGTCGAGCGTAATGTAAAGAAGAGGTATTGCTGAAACCCAGGTGGGGACAGAGCATGATAGTGGGACAGGAGGAAAGTCAAGGGAAATAGAGGGAAAAGCTAGGAGGAAAAGGGCATTTATAGACATCTAGATAAAGACATGTACATATGCAAATATATTTATATATGAGGATGGGGAAATAGATCTATTTGCATATATTTATAGGGTTAGTATTAAGGTAGCAGAAACATTGGGCCTCCACTCAAGTACTCCCTCAATGCAAGAATACTTTCTTCTATTAAATTGGCATTCTATGGTGCTCACCTTCCCTACACAACCGCTGAAGACAAAGCGGGTGAATAAGCAAATATGGTGAAGAAAGCTAATGGTGCCCGGCTATCAAAAGATATAGCAACTGGGGTCTTAAAGGCTTGAAGGTAAACAAGTGGCCATCTGGCTCAGAACCAACAAAGCCCACATGGAAGAAGCACATCAGCCTGTGCCATCACGAGGTGTCGAAAAGATCAGGTATAAGGCATCATCAGAATAAAAAAATCTTACCATAGTGAATGAAGGGGGCAGTGCAGAGGGGAGACCCAAAGCCCATTTGTCGGCCACTGTAGACCACCTTGAAGAGGGGTCTAGGGGAGGAGATGTCAAGGTGCGATGTAGCACCGATGAAAAATACAACTTTCCTCTAGTTCCTAAATGCTTTTCCCCTGCCCCGCACCCCCCTCCCCATCATGATCCGAATTCTACGCTGCAAGTCTGGCTAGACCAGAGGATGTACACTGATAGAGATAGGAACGGGAAACATAGGGAATCCAGGGAGGATGATCCCTTCAGGACCAGCGGTGTGAGTGGCGATACTTGGAGGGTAGAGGGAGAGTGGATTGGAAAGAGGGAACCGATTACAAGGATCTACATATGACCTCCTCCCTGGGGGATGGACAACAGAAAATTGGGTGAAGGGAGATTTTGGACAGGGCAAGATATGACAAAATCATAATTTATAAATTATCAAGGGCTCATGAGGGAGGGGGAGTTGGGCGGGAGGGGAAAAATGAGGACCCGATACCAAGGGCTTAAGTGGAGAGCAAATGGTTTGAGAATGATGAGGACAATGAATGTACAGATGTGCTTTACACATTTGATATATGTATGGATTATGATAAGAGTTGTATGAGCCCCTATTTATTGATTAAAACAAAGGGGAAAAAAGAGGACGTAGATAATGGGGGAACAGGCACAAACTCACCCAGGAGGATATTGTTTATATCTCCACCGGAAAGAGAGAGAGGGACCAGACTTCAACCTATATGCCAATCCTTGAGTGCAACATACCGGCATGAAGCAGCAAACTCTCAGAGCAAACTCTCATGAAGCAGCAAACTCTCAGAGCAAACTCTCATGAAGCAGCAAACACTCAGAGAGGTCAGCAGGGCCAGCCCCAATCCCAGCTACTTTGATCCCCTCCACAGAAGAATGCACTACAGAGGACAGCACTGCAGATACAGCTGGTGGAGGGTGGTGCACCTGTGGCAGAACACACAGGAGCAAACGAAGAGACAAAGAGAGAAAGAGGGGACCACATCCTGGCTCACCAAACCCTGAGAATGACACTCCTGTTCAGAGCAGCCAAGGCACAGAGAGGCCTATAGAGATGGCCCTGCCATGACACACATCCCCTCACTGACCCACAGTGTTTCAGGGATAGCACTGGGGACACAGTGTGGGGATTGTGCCCTGTCTGACCTCCCTACTCCCCGCACCCCCCACCCCAAACACACCTGGGCGAAACATGAAGGAGGCTCAAGAGAGCATCAAGGGGAGCAAAGCAATGAAGTGACGAAGGAATCCTGAAAATTGACTTCAGACTTGGAGGGCAGGATTTGATACCTCATCAGGCTCGATCAGAAAACAGAGCTGGAAATATTTATAGGCCCCCCTTTCCCCCTTTTCTTTCTTTTTTCATGTCTATCTATATAAGATAGGCAAGATAAACAATACGGAGGAGAAAACAATGGGACCAAAGGTCCTGGGGAGGAGACGGGAATGGGAGGAAGAAGGGGGGATCCAACAAACCCAGGGACAAGGAAACAACAAAAGATCTAAAACCAATGGTGAGGCAGGCGTAGCTTGCCTGGTGGAGTTTGATCAAGTGCAATGTAGCCAAGAAGAATTAGTGAGAGCCGAATGAAGGTCGAACATGATAGTGGGAGAGGAGGAAAGGGAAAGGAAACAGAGGAAATAACTACTAGGCAAAAGACATTTATAGAGGCATAAATATAGGCATATATATGTAAATATATTACTATATAATAATAGGGATATAGGCTTATGTACATATATTTATATGTTAAGTATCAAGGTAGCAGACGGACATTGGGCCTCTATTCAAGTCCTTCCTCATGAAAGAACACTTTGTTCTAATAACCTGACATTCTGTGATGCTCACCTTCCTGACACTATCAATCTGAATTCAAAATGGGTGCTTAAACAATGGTGAAGAAAGCTGATGTTGCCCGGCTATAAGAAGATATAGCATCTGAGGTCTTAAAGGCTTGGAGTAAAATAAGTGGCCATCTAGCAGGGAAGCAACAAATCCCATATAGAAGATGCACACCAGGCCTGTGTGATCATGAGGAGTCAAGGGGATCAGGTATCAGGCATGAGAAGACCCCAAGCCATCATATCAATGTGAATAAGGTAGGGTCGGAGTGGATGCCCAAAGCCCATCTGTAGACAATTGGACATCCCTTCACAGAAGGGTTACAAGGAAGGGACAAGCCAGCCAGAGTGCAGTATAGCACCGACGAAACACACAACATTCCTCTAGTTCTTTAATGCTTCTTCCTACTCCCCGCCCTCCCCCCATATCCCACTATCTTGACCCCAGTTCTACCTTACAGATCCGCCTATACCGGAGAATGTACAGTGGTAAGGATAAGAGCTCTGGACACACGGAATCCAGGACAGATAAACCACTCAGGAAGAACAATGGGAGTAGCAATACCCTGAGGGTAGGGGGAAGGTGGGAAGAGAAGGCGGAGAAAAGGGGAACTGATCACAGTGATTGACACATAACAAGGAGAAGAACAACAGAAGCTTGGGCAAAGGGAGACCGCGCATGGTGTAAGATATGAAAATAAAAATTTATAATTTATCAAGGGTTCATGAGGGTCAAGGGTGGGGGGCAGGAACAAAGAGAAGCTGGTACCAAGGGTTCAAGTACAAAGAAAATGTTTTGAAAATGACGATGGCAACATATGTACAAATGTGCTTGATCTAATTGGCGAATGGAGTTATAAGAGCTACAATAGACTCCAACAAAATGATTTATTTTTAAAAATTGCTAAGAGTTTAGGTGGGAGGTGGCATCTCACTGTTGTTTAAATTTATATTTCTCTATGGCTAATAACATGAGCATTTCTTCATATGATTTTTTGATGTCTGGATGTCATTGTTGATAAGTTATCTATTCATGTCTTGGGCTTTGAATGAGATTTTTGTATTTTTCTCATTAAGGTGTAGCATTCTATAGATTTTTAAAATTAGGCCTTTGATATCATCGCCAAATGTTTTTTTTTTCTTTTCAATCTGTGAGTTCTCCTTTTTTTCTGTTTTGATGAAGCCTTTTGATGGATATAAATGTAGTTTTAGAAGGTCCCACTCCTCTATTTTGCCTTCTGTCCCATGAGAGTTTTGCATTATGTTAGGTAGTGTATTTAAGCCTTATATATTCATACTGTGGCGATGTATTTATGTTTTGTATTGTACTGTGGTGGCTTGTGTGTTACTGTGATTCTGGAAGCTATGTCATTGGTCTTTTCAAGGCCAGCAGGGTCACTGCAAATAAACATGGTTCAGTGGAACTTCCTGCCTAAGAACAGACAAGCTACATTGAAAGGGATAATAAAAAACAAGTCTCCAGGAATTGATGGAATACCAATTGAAATGTTTGAACAAAGTGATGAAGCCCTGGAAGGACTCACTTGTCTATACCAAGAAATTTGAAAGACCACTACTAGGGAAATTACTGGAAGAACTCCACAGGATGTGGAAACTACACAACAGTATTATTGATATTATATACAAGTAAACTTATTCCGATGACCCTCCAACAACAGGTACAGTGTCAGTGAACTTTAAGAGCTTCAGGATTCAGAAGAGGACATGGAACAAGGGACATCATCGATGTCAGGTGAATCAAGCAGAGAATACCAGAAATAGGTTTACTTCTGTTTTATTGACTATGCCAAATCATTCAACTATGTGGACCATAATAAACTATGGGATATCCTTGAGAATATATGTTCCAGAATACTTGATTGTGTTCATGTGGAATTTGCACATGAGTCAAGAGGCAGTCAATACTGTATGGTTTAAAATCAAGAAAGGTATGTGCCAATCAGGGTTGTAGCCTCTCACCATACTTGTTCAATATGCTGAGAAAATCATCAAACTGGATTATATGAAGAAGAATGTAACCTCAGGATTGGAGGAAGGCTTATTAACAACTTGCAATATGCAGATGATACAACCTTGCTTACTGAAAGTGAGGAAGACTTGAAGCACTTGCTGATGAAGATCAAGGAATGCAGCCTTCAATATGGATTATCATTCAATTTAAAGCAGACCCACATTCTCACAACTGGACCAATAGGTAACATCATGATAAATGGAGAAAAGGTTGAAATGGTCACATATTTTGTCTTGCTTGACTCTATAATCAATGCTCATGGACACAGCAGTCAAGACACCAAAAGAGGTGTTGCATTAGGTAAATCTATTGCACAATCTAATCTCTTTAAAGTAATTGAAAAGTAAGAATGTTACTTTGAAGATTTAGATGTGCCTGACCCAAGTCATGAAATTTTCCATTTCATCATATGCATGTGAAAGCTGGACATTCAATAAGTAAGACTCAAGAATTGAAAATGTGCCATAGACTTCTAAAAGGACAGACAAAGCTGTCTTGGAAGAATTATGACCAGAGAGCTCCTTAGAGGAAAGGATGGCAAGACTTCGTCTTACATACTTTGGACATATTGTCAGGAGAGACCTGTCCCTGGAGAAGGACATCATGTTTGGTAAGGTAGAGAAGAAGCAACAAAGAAGGCCCTAAATCTCTTTGAATTGATACACTGGCTGCAGTAAGGGACTTAGGCAAAGAAACAATGGTGGGGATGGCATAGTATCGTGGAGTGTTTCACAATGTTGTGCATAAGTTGCTATGGGTTGCACTGACCTGATGGCACCTAGCAACAAGAGCATTCGGGCTCTTTTCTCAATTTTTTTCATTGACGATCATTATGGTTCTAGGGTTTCTATTTAGGTCTTTAATTCATCTTGAGTTGGTTTTTGTACATGGTGTAAGGTATTGGTACTGTTTCATTTTTATATGTGGAGATCCAATTTTTCCAGTCCCATTCTCTTCCCCATTTAATGTGTTGTATTTCTTTATCAAAGATAGGGTGTCTGGGATCTCTGTTATAATCCGTTTGTCTACATTGCTATTGTAATATCAAGTTGTTTTAATTACAGTAGCGGTAATTAAAACAAAAGGTTTTGAAATCAGGGAATTGAAGCCCTCCTACGTTGTTTTTGGTTTCTAATAGTGTTTTGTTTATCCTGGGTTTCTATTGTTTCTATATACAGTTAGTGGTTAGTTTTTCCATTTCTTTAAAGAATTTTGCTGGAACTTGGGTTGGAATTGCACTGAATTTATAGAGTGCTTTTGTTTATACTGACATTTTCACTACATTACACCTTCCTATCCATGAGCATGGGGCATGCTTCCATTTGTCTAAGACTCTTTTAATTTCTTGTAGATGTATTTTATAGTTTTCTTTATATAAGTCTTTTGTTTCTCTGGTTGGATTTATTTCAAAGTATTTTATCTTTTGGGTAGTTATTATAAATGGACTTTAAAAAATTCCCTTTACAGTAAAGATTGATATCTTTACTGTGTTGAGTCTTACAATCCATGAGCATGGGATATTCTTCCATTTGTGGAGGTCACTTTTGGTTTCCTATAAGTAGGGTCTTGTAGTTTTCCTTGTATAAGTGCTTTGGGTTTTTTTTTTTTTTTTTGTTAAATATATTCCTAGATATTTTAATTTGTTCTTGACTATTGTGAAGGGTACTGCCTTCTTGATCTCCCATGGTCTTGTCCTACATATACAGCAAACCAATAGATTTCTATCTGTTGATCTTGTATCCTGTCACTCTTCCGTATTCCTCTATCACTGCCAGTAATCCTGATGTGGAGCTTTGGGGATTTTCAATGGACATAATCATGTCATCTGCAAATAGCATCATTTCACCTCCTTTTCACCAAGTTGAATACCTTTAATGTTCTTCTGCTGTTTTATGTTCTTAGCTAGGACCTCCAGTATGATATTGAATAGAAATGGGGACAACTGGCAACCTTTTCTGGTCCCCTTTTCCATTGGGATTGTTTTTGTCCTCTCTCCATGGGCTTTGATGTTGGCTGTTGGCTTTTTGTAGATAGCTTATATTAACTTGAAGAACTTTCCTTCCATTCCTATCTTCTTAAGAGTCTTAATTAGAAATGGGTGTTGGATGTTGTCAAATGCTTTTTCCTGCATCTATAGATATTACCATGTGATTCTTATACTTTTTCTTATCAATGTGGTGTATAATATTGATGAGTTTTTGGATGTTAAATCATCCCTGCATCCCTGAAATGAATCCTACTTGATCTTGGTGGATGATATATTTTATATACTTGTGTATTCCATTGGCCAATATTTTGTTAAGGATTTTTGCATCTAAGTTGATTAGAGATATTAGTCTTCAGGTCTCTATTCCTGTGTGGGCCTTGCCCTGTTTGGGTATCAAAGTTATACTGGCTTCGTAAAATGAGTTTGGGAGTTTGCCATCCTTTTCTACACTCTGGAATAATTTGTGGAGGATTGGTGTCAGCCCTTCCCTGAATGCTTGGTAAAATTCTCCTGTGAAGCCATCTGGTCTGGGAGCCCTTTTCATTGGCAGCTTCTTGATAACCATGTCTATTTCTTCTTTCACTATGGGTCTGTTGAGGCTCTTGATTTTTATCAGGGATAATTTAGGAAGGGATTTCTTTTCCAAGTATTTGTCCATATCTTCTTTGTTGTTTAATTCATTAGAATAAAGACTTTCATAGTATTTTGTGATTATCCTTTTAATCTCACTGGGGTCTGTTGTGATTTCCCCTGTTTCATCCCTCATCCTGGCTATTGATGTTTGCTCCTTCCTTTTCTTGGTTAGATTTGCCAGTGGTCGGTCAATTCCATTGATCCTTTCAAAGAAGCAGCTTTTTGCTGCATTAATCTTTTGCATTGTTCTTTTGTCTTCTCACGGTTTAACTCTGCCCTGATTTTTATTCTTTTTTGCTATTGAAAGGATTGTTCAGTTGACTCTGTTCTAGTTGCTAGAGGTTTTGTGATAGCGTATCAGTATAAGTCTCTTTTCCTTTCTCATATAAGCGTCTATTGCTACCGAGCTACCTCTGAGAACTACTTTCACCCTATCCTATAAGTTTTGATACATTGTGTTCTCATTCTCAGTAGTTTCTAGAAACTTCCTACACTCATCCCTAATCTAGTCTAGTACACATTCACATCACAGAAGATCGCTGTTCATCCTCTATTTGTTTGCTCTTGGTTTTCGGATTGTCTTTTTATTAATCTCCAGTTTTATGGTATAATGATCTGAGAAGGATACCTGAGTAATATCAACGTGCTTGAGTTTAATCAGACTTGATTTGTGTACCAGCATGTGGTTATTTTTGAAAATGAGCCACGAGTGCTTGAAAAGAATGTGATATGTGTGTGTGTGTGTTTAAATTGAAAACTATATATGTCTGTTAGATCCAGTTGCCTAATTGTGGTGTTTTGCTCTGTAGCTTCCTTGCTTAGCTTCTTTCACAGTGCTCTATCTTTCTCCTATAGTGGTGTATTAAAGTCTCTTACTATGATTGTTGACTCTGGGATTTTTTTCATCTTTTGAACTGTTGGAAAAATTTCATGAGTCTCTCGTTAGGGGCATATTTATTCTGATCACTGGTCCCTGGTTTACTGATACTTTTAGCATTATATTATGTCCCTCCTTATCTCTTTTTATGGTTTGAACCTTGAGATCAATTTTTTTCAGCGATTAGGATTGCAAACCGTACTGTTTTTAGGTTGCTGTTTGCCTGGTACATTTTCTACCAGCCTTTTATTCTTAACCTAGTTTTGTCTGTGAGTTTAAGGTGTCTCTCTTGCAGGTACGTGGACTTCATCTTCTATATTGTGGACTTTATCCCCTCAATTGTGGACTTCATCTCCTCTATCATTGCATCCCCAAATTCCTGTATTACTCCAAGCAGCTTCTGAAGATTTCTTTTTGTAGCAGATACGTGTCTGATTCTTCTTTGAGCGTCATTAACTCTGCTGTTGTGTTTTGTCTCTCTGGGTTTTTTTTTAGAGTGTTGTGATTTGCTGCGACCCCTTTGTGGAGGTAGGCACCATGTTTCTGGGAGACCAGGGGACCTTGAACTCTTTCTCTGTATTACTGATAAGGGTGCTTTTGGGGGCTGCCCGTGGCCTATTATAGAGGTGGATCAGACTGCCGTGTAGGCAGGGTTCCACGGTGATTCAGTGGCCAATAGTGGTGAGGAGTTTCAGTGACTGGAGGGTGGCTGGAGCCTGTGCATATGCCCCTGGGCTGCTTTAACGGGGCTGTCAGGCCATAATTAGCAGTTGTTTTCCTTTTTAATGTTTAATTTTTATCTTCATTTTTTTTTAAGTGCCTAATAGAAGGCAGAGATGGGGGAGGCCTCACCGACACAGGAAGGGGTGCTGATTGAAGCCAAAAACAATCCCACTGTCTGGGAGCTTGTGCCTGGGATGAACCTCCACAGGGTGTAGGTGCCTGGCACTCTTGGGGCAGCTGTTGCAACTGTGGATGGGGAGGTTGTGCTGGCATTAGACAGGTCGATGCTGCTGTGGGTGGTGAGAGTGGTGAGAATGGTGGAGCCCCACATGCAATAAGGCTGAGGGGGCCAATCGGTGGTTATTGGCCACATTGCAGTCCGAGGTAGTATAGCTGGTGTGGGCTTGGAAGCCTTTGGAACCAGGTAGCTATCCCCAGGCTATGTGTGGGGATTCTATGGTCTTCAGAGCAAGGACGCACTCCCTTCTGCTCCCCAGGGACCTGGACACTAGGGAAGTGCTAAGCCAGTGCTGGTGGGAGCGGGGATTGGGATGCCACAGGGGGAGTGTCTGGTAGCGCATGTGAGGAGGTGGTAGTGTGACTGGTCTGCACTGGCAAGAGCAGGCAGGAGCGCAGGAGTGAGTGGCATGGGCTCAGGTGGGAGTGCATGGCTGGAGCGGTTGGGTAGATGGGTTTGTGGGTGGAGGGGTCTTAGGCAAGTATGCCAGGGAAGCCCACCCCCATCCCCACTCACAGGTCACCTTACCTGCTACAGGTAGACTATAGGTCAGTTCCTGGGGCCCTGGGTGAATGGAAGGAGAGACCCAAGCTTGGCAGCAGATCAAGGCCATGTGGAGCGAGGGGAACCACAGGACAAGAGAGCAGCTCTCCTAGGGGAGTGATGTGAGTGGGCAGCTACAGTGAGGGGGTCCCGCCACAGCTGTGTGGGTCTCGGCAGGGCAGCCAAGCAGCACAAGGCCTGGGGGTAGGGTGGTGTGGCGACCGCAGCAGAGGCCGTGGTGGTGTGCAGGAGCAGCCCAGCCAGCTGAGCCTAGATATCCCAAGGCTCAAATCTCAGATCTCTGGGGGCTCCAGCTCAGGGCAGATGCATGTGTGGGGGTGTTTCCTTGTGGCCTGGGGAGATCCCCAGGGTTGTTCTAGGGGTTCTCTCACTCACCAGAATCCCCCCATTAGTCCTCCTGGACACCAGGCCCTCCGTAAGCAAAAGAGCTCTCAGTATGTGCTGCTCAATTCTCCATTATTTTTCTTTTCAATTTTCAGACAGTTTATTTTCTTTTGTGAACTGCTCAAAATCATCTCCAATTCAGCTGTTTAATATCTATTCTGTTCCCTTTATTATTTATTGTTGTCTTCCTTGGGAAATGTTATCTGTAGTTCCCTATTTTGAATTTCACTGTTTTACTTTGTGCATAACTTAAGTAGGATGGTTTGTGAATGGAGATGCCTTCTATGATGATTTTAGGATGTTGTCTGTTGTTTATTCTCTGTGGGAAGAACTCTTTATAGTTGTGTGTATGCACGTGTACGTATGTCTCTGTGTGTTGAAATCCTGATCTTGCTTTCATAATTTGTTTTAGTTTTCCTTATCTAAAAATGATTTTATTTTTCCTCGATATTTGAGGGATATTTTTTGCTGAGAATAAGATTTTTTCTTTCAAGAGTTTTAATATCTTACCCATTGCCTTCTTGCGCATGGTTTCCATAGAAAAGTCTGACTTTGTTCTTATTGGCTCACCTTTATAAATGATTATTCGTTGTGTCTGTGTTGCTCTCAGGATTCATTCTCTCTCTTTTTTATGCTTCTGATGTGTCATAGTGATTTTCTTTTGGGGAAATTCTGTTTGGGTTTCTCAGGGATTCTTTGAAAGTTATTTTCTATTCTGTTATTATGTTAGGGAAATTCTATTTTAATATTTCTTCAATTATTTTTTTCTGTGATTGCTTTTTATTCTTTTTTTCCTGGCACATTTATCAAATGTAAGTTGTTCCTTTTAATAGTGTCGCATAGAATTTTTAGGTTTTCTTCAACTTTTAAAAAAATTTGGTCTTCCTAATTGTTCAATCATCTTGTATTTTGGTCTTTAGAGACTACTGTCTTCAAAATCACTGATGTATACTTCCATTGTTTCTATTCTTCTGTTTTATTCTTTCAAAATGCTATTCACTTCTAATATCCTAGTGTTTGCCTTTTGAGTTTCTATTTAGAGCAGCTGAATTACTCCTAGATTTCCATCTATTTAGTCATATTGTTCTTGTAGTGTTTTCCTGAATTCTTACATTTATCCACCCTGTATTTTTGTCAATTTTCTCCTCCGTTGGTTTTAAACAGGTGAACTCCCTCGTAGGAACATCTAAAGCTATTTCTTTCTCCAAGATCTCCTCAGCATCAAAAATTGTTATGTTTCCCCCTTTTATTAGCATTCAGAGATTAGCTGCTGGTTCTGGAACATGATTTTGTTTTCAAATTTGACTCTGGAATTCATAGCAGTCTTTATATAGATGTTAGACTTATTGAAGAGCTAGGGCGGCTAGGTAGTGCAGCCACAGCCTACCCTTAGCAAGGGTTAATGACAGAAACGTGTTATATACTGCCCTTGTCAAGATGCCATCCTTGAAGCGGCTTCCTAATCTTGAGGGGATGCAGGGCAATTTTAAATTCGTCTCCTTTTACATGTAAAAGTTGTTCTGGTGCAAAAGCACAAATAGCTGTAAAACTGCAATGAAGATTTATTTCAGATTAATGCTACAGTAGAGCATTTTTTAAGTCGAAAGAAAAACAAACATATATCATTGCAATGAAGGAAATCGAGAGTCCACAAGAAGGAATTTTTGACTCCCAAAATTATAAATCATTGACTCCTTTTGTCGTTTGTGGACAGTGATGTATTCTTGAGTCACTGGCCAAAAATTAGGTAAGGGTTTGAATTCATTGTCATAAACAGTCATATGATCATGACACACACGTTCTTAGGTAACTTGCAACTTATTTTCATGGGAAGAAAACAGCTACTCTTTCATCACCTGAGCATTTACTTCAGTGAATGACCTTTCCAGCATAGATTTTAACGCTCTGCCTTGTTCCTTCTAGCAGTCACATGCTTTGAAAATTTGTAAAGTATTTTATTCGCCTTACGTCCTTAGTGTTTATTGTCTCCTAATAACCTCAATATGGAGATTCTTAGACCTAGACAACTAGATTAAACAAGTAATCAGGGCTGAGATGGAGAAGAAAGACTCAAAGCCACTTGAAGATACCCAGGACCAGAAACCCAAACAGACAAGGACTTTCCTCTAGAACTGTATAACAGGTTAACTTCCCTAATAAAAGTGAGTATGAACTTTAAGTTCTGTGTGGCCATTGCGATGAACTATCAAACTCACCTCAGGAACAGAAAGTGTTGTGGGAGGGATGATTTATATCAGAACTGGTAACAAAGGTCGGAGGCTGGAGGCATGTCTGACCTCACCCTTACAGGAATTGCCCTTGGGCTGATTATTTTGATAATCCAAACTTTTGAAGTCTGAGGAGGGTAAACACTGCTTTTAAACCCTTTTGATGAGGGTCAAACCTGGAAGCAATGTAAGGAATCCTTGTAGGATTTTACTAATTCATCACCACCAGTGATACAATCAATCATTGGAGCCAAATAATGGAGAAAAGTTAAACGTGGAATGCTTTCAAGTAGGTGTAATACATAGAACTCAATTTTTATCTTTGCCTTTGGTTTTCTGAATGAAAAACCTTAGAATTTCCAGAGCAACCAAGGTGACTTGGTTTAAAAAAAAAAACAAAACTAGGCGATACTTAAATGTGTTTAAATGTGGGAACCCCAAAGACCATGCTTGGTTAACCAACCTCAGAAAAGGAGGGAAGCATGATCAATTAACCATTCAGATGCAGTGCATGACCATGATAAAAGGCCCTAGATAAAAAGTTCGTTTGAGCTTCTGGATTGAGGGTGTGTGTGAGAGGATTGCACATCTCTGGAGGCTTGAAGATCTGCACCCCAAACCCCATCTCACCCTCACCTGTGTATCGCATCATGTAATTTTTGGGTGGTTATATGGTATTTTTATGGTGAGGAAAGCCCTTTCCATGTGTCTTATGAGTTGTTGTAGCGCATTTTTGAACGCAGAGTTCACATTTCTTAGTTTGGTAATTAGAAGGATAAAGCCCTGTGTGGCTGGGAGACAGAAAAAGGCTTAGCTGCCGTTGATCAGACGGACAGAGCCTTTCTGATTTTTGAGGACTTGCCTGACTTTGGGTGGTTAGGTACAACGAGAAAAATACCATAGATAATAGATAATACCCCATATATTATCTCTATTATCTGTTAATAGAGAAGTAGGAAAGTGGGGGTATGAGTAACCTTCACATTTTGATAATCGGACTTCATATCTTGATAATCAGCAGGTTTTTATTATGAAGTTGACATCAGAAGTGGGTTTTAGCCTTGCCTCACAGAAATATATGGTTTTGAAAGGGAATAGATATACAAACATGGAATTAAGAACCTTTCGGACCAGGACGTGATGAAAATCACACATGGTTCGAAATACCTGCTGCACCGCAGTTACTAAGTGTGAAAGTTACCATTGGCGTGCCGACATGCAAAATATAACTGATGGGGACTTGGCTCACTGGAAGCACAAGCCAATGTAAAGTAATAAGAAAAAGGTAAAGTGTACAGTTCCTTGGCCCCCATAATCTGTATTGGCTGAAAGGAAGGGAAAAGAAAGATTTGAGGCAAATCCTGATGCTAGGCCAAGCTCAGATGTTTTACTGACATATGTATGGCTTACTAAATCAAAAGACAGCATATAGGGCAAATGCATGAACAGACATCATCAAAATAGATGTACAGATGACAAGTGAGCACAGAAAGAGGTCTTCAACAACATTTTCTGTCAGGGAAATGCAAGCTGAAACGCTAATGAGCTATTTATACACACCTGTAAAAAAGGTGTGTGTGTGTGTGTGTGTGTGTGTGTGTATCACCAAATGTAACAGTGGTCCTCAACCTGTGGGTCGCGACCCCTCTGGGGGGTTCAATGTTGCTTTCACAGGGCTTGCCTAAGACCATCAGAAAACACATATTTCCGACAGACATAGGAACTGAGACACTGCTCCTCTATCCGTCTCCAGGCAGGTCAGCCCACATACAGATATGCCAGCCAACATATGAGTGCCCGGTGTGATGCCACACCATGCTTCAAGACAAAATTTCATTTATTTGTAATTAGAAATAAATATTTCACAATATATAATTACATATTGTTTTGTGATTAATCACTATTCTTTAATTATGTTCAATTTGTAACAATGAAAATTCATCCTGTGTATCTGATATTTACATTACGATTCATAACAGTAGCAATGAACATAATTTTATGCTTGGGGGTCACCACAACATGAGGAACTGTCTTAAAGGGTTGTGGCATTAGGAAGATTGAGAAACACTGCAATAGATCCACCCCTCCCCGCTGGGAGGATTAATCCACTATTAGTAAACAACCCACACCTGAGATTAATCAACTTGTTCAATCTGAAATGCCAGGTGGGGCTGCATCTGTAGCATTGCCTACGGGAGATGCCTTATAAGCTATTGCTGAGAGCACCCAGGAAACACCCTCACCACCCATTATTTCCTCTAGATGTGTAACTAAAATTAAGGCTCAGAAAGCTCCTAAAGGTGAGACTGAGATGATTACTCAGGAAGATGTGTACTATACTCACAAAGATATCTGCTCGAGTTTTCTAATACATACAAACAGAAGCCTGGGGAATATCCCTGGAATGGTTACTCATGGTGTGGGATACTGGTGCAAGGAATATAACATTAGACTAGTCTGAGTTTCTGGATATGGGGCTCTTAAGCACAGATTCTTCTTTCAATGTCTCTGTGAGAGAGGCTAAGAGAGGATCTACTTCCTTATTTCCTTGGTTCACTAAAGCATGGACTGCCAGATGGCCTAGATTAGACCAACTTGAGGTACCTGACCTACCTTGGTACCCTGTAGAGGAAGGCATCCAAAAGCTTAGGAAATTGGTATGTTGGAATAGATCTATCAGGCTGCTCCCATAGACCCAAGAAGGGAGTGTCCTGAGGACATACCTTTCACTACAACCATAGGAAGAAGTTTGTGAAGTGGGCCCCACCATCTCTGAAGGTTCCTGTGATTGCTATTTTATGTACACCAGGATTAACAGTGGGAGCTGTCCTAAGTGAACTCTGACATTTGCCCACAATGGGGCTGATTGGTTCCCATGGTGGTAGAGGGCAGGTGTCAGCACTGAATCAACAGACAGGGTGGGTGTGGTTATAATAGACAGCAAGTTTTCCATAATAATCAAACCAACCTGTCTCATGTGGATTTATGAAATTGATTACTTAGCCACAGTGTCCCTAGGAATAAAATACATGGGAAGCCTACTAAATATTTATGTGATTTATTTGTGTGGGAGAATGCTAGATCAGGTGAGTAGCAGAATAGAGAGTCATCACAACCACTCAATAAATTCCAGACCTGAGCCAGTTTACAAACCCACAACCCCTTGAAGGAGTGTAAGGCGAGGTCCCTTTGAAGGAGGACCCTGCAATATCACCAAAGGTTTATACTGTTAGTCTTTCTTCTAGCCTTCCCCGAAGGGACCTGCGTCCTTTCACAAGAGTGACTGTTCAATGGGAGAAAGGAAATAATCAACATTTTAGGGGATTACTGGATATTGGCTGTGTTTCAAAGGCCCACCAGTCAGTGAGAGGGGGGCATATGGAGGTCAAGTTATCAATGGAGTTTTAGCTCAGGTACACCTCACCATGGGTCCATTGGGCACCCGAACTCATCCTGTTGTAATTTCCCCAGTTACAGAATGCATCAAGACATACTTAGTAACTGGCAGAAACCCCACATTGGATCACTGAAATGTGGTATAAGGACTATTATGGTAGGAAAGGCCAAGTGGACACCATTAGAACTCTCATTGCCTAGGAAAATAGTAAGCCAAAAGCAATACCACTGTGTTAGACAGGGTTCTCTAGAGAAAAAAACCCAGGGCACTAATAACTATATATATAAATAGATAACATAAGAAATAAACAGTTAATTTATAAAGGAGTATAAATGGCTCAGTGCAACTCACTTCGTGAGACAGCTAGTACACCAGCAGTCCTTCAAGTCTTGAGGGCCGCAGGGTAGTGGAGCAATTCAGGCTATCCAGCCACAGGCAGCAAACAGCAAGCAGGTCACCAGCAGTCAGCCAGATGACAGCGTCCGACAGTCCCCAGTGCAAGAGGTGTACCTTCCGGTAGTGTGCCGAAGCAGATCTTGAAGGAACCTCGTTACAGTGACACAGTTCATGGGTTAGGTGTTCCACAGGTAGTGTAGTTTGCTAATGGAGGCACAGAACAAGCAAGGCAGCTGCACACTGGTCCGATGATCAAAGAGCAAGAGGGAGAGAGGCGAGGCTCGCTGAGCCATCTATCTCTCCACCCTTCAACTAATCTCACATGTGTTCATTGGCCATGTTGGCACAACAAACTTATGTATCACAATCACATTCCTAGAGGGATTGCAGAGATCAGTGCCACCATCAAAGACTTGAAGGATGCAGTGGTGGTGGTTCCTACTACATCCCCATTTAGCTCACTTATTTGGCCTGTAACGAAAACAGATGGATCCTGAAGAATGCCAGTAGATTATCATAAACTTAACCAGGTGGTGACTCCAATTGCAGCTGCCATTCCTGATGTGATTTCATTGCTTGATCAAATCAATACTTCTCTTGGTACTTGATATGCAGCTATTGGTCTGGCCAATGCCTTCTCAATACCAGTCTTGAAGGACCACCAGAAGCACTTTGCCTTCAGCTGGCAGGGGCAACAATACACTTTCACAACTCTCTTCCATGGGTACATCAACTCTTCTGCCCTGTGCCATAATTTGGTGTGAAGGGAACTCGATCACCTGTCTCTTGTGCAAAATGTCACACTAGTGCATTATATTGACGAGATTATGCTAGTTGGACCCACTATGGAGGATGTATCAAAGACTCTAGATTCATTGGTACAACATCTGCATGCAAGAGATTGGTACGATAACCCAAAGAAGATTCAAGCACCCTCCACCTCAATCAAATTTCTAGGGGTCCAGTGGTGTGGGGTATGTCCTACTAAAGTGATGAGTAAGCTATTGCATCTTGAACCCCCAACAACTGAACAGGAGGCACAACGCCTAGAGGGTCTCTTTGGATTTTGGAGGCAACATAGCCTTCACTTGGGTGTTCTATTTCTATTTATCAAGTGACATGGAAGGCCTCCAATTCTGAATGGGACTCAGAACAAGAAAAGGCTCTGTAACAGGTTCAGGCTGCCGTGCAAGATGCTTTGCCACGGGGACCATATGATCCAGCTGACCCAATGATGCTAGAGGTGTCAGTTGTAGATAAAGATGCAGTGTGGAGTCTTTGGCAGACCCCTATTGGGGAATCACAGTGTAGACTGTTGGGACTTTGGAGTAAAGTCCTTCTATCCTTTGCAGACAACTACTCCCCCTTTGAAAACCAGCTGGCCTGTTACTGGGCCTTGGTGGAGACTGAACACCTCATCATAGGCCACCAAGTCCCCATGAGGCCTGAGCTGGCTGTCATGAACTGGGTATTGTCTGACCCACAGAATCATAAAGTTGGACATTCACAGCAACACTCCATTGTTAAATGGAAGTGGTATATATGAGATTGGGTCAAAGCAGGACCTGAAGGTACAAGTAAGCTGCATGAAGAAGTGGCCCAAATGCCCACAGTCTCCACTCCTGTCACAGTACCTTCCTTCTCCAACTCTGCACCTGTGGCCTCCTGGGGAGTTCCTCACCATACTTTAACTGAAGACCAAAAAGTCATGCTTGGTTTACGGATGGCTCTGCACAATATGCAGGTGCCACTTGTAAGTGGACAGCAGCAGCACTACAGCCCCTTTCTGGGATCTCCCTAAAGGACAGTGTTGAAGGGAAATCCTCCCAATGGGCAGAACTTTGAGCAGTGCACCTGGACGTTCAGTTTTCCTGCAAGGGGAAATGGCCAAATGTGAGATTGTATACTGACTCATGGGCTGTGGCTAATGGCTTGGCTGGAAGTGGAAGACCATGATTGGAACGTTGGTGACAAGGAGGTGTGGTCTTGGAAGAGGTATGTGGACAGACCTCTCTGAATGGGCCCAGAAAGTAAAGGTAATTGTATCTCACGTGAACACTCACCAAAGGGTTACCTCTGAAGAGGAAGACTTTAATAATCAAGTGGATAAGATGACACGTGCTGTGGAGACTGGTCTTCCTCATTCTTCTGCCACCCCTGTTATCAACCAATGGGCACATGAACAAATTGGACATGGTCGCAGGGATGGAGATTTTGCATGGGTGCAACAACATGGACTTCCGCTGACCAAGACTAACTTGGCTACTGCCACTGCTGAGTGCCCCATTTGCCAGCAGCAGCAGAAACCAACATTAAGTCCAAGATATGGGGCCATTCCTCGGGGAGATCAATCAACAACTTGGTGGCAGGTTGATTACGTAGGGCCAGTTCCATCATGGAGGGGGCAGCGTTTTGTTCTTACTGGAATAGACACCTACTCTGGATATGGATTTGCCTTCCCTGCACGTGATGCTTTTGCCAAAACTACCATTCATGGACTTAGAGAATGCCTCATCCCCCGGCATGGCATCCTACATAGCATTGCTTCAGATCAGGGAACTCACTTCACAGCAAAAGAAGTGCAGCAATGGGCGCATGCCCACGGAATCCACTGGTCATATCATGTTCCTCATCATCCTGAAGCAGCTGGCTTGATAGAATGATGGAATGGGCTCCTAAAGACACACAAACAACTTGCGGGGCTGGGCAATGTTCTCTAGGAGGATGTATATGCTCTAAACCAGCAGCCAATATATGGTGCTGTCTTTCCAATAGCCAAGATTCATGGGTCCAGGAACCAAGGGGTGGAAGCTGGAGTGGCACCACTCACTATTACTCCTAATTATCCCCTTGCAGCATTTTTGCATCCTGTCCCAGCAACCCTGTGTTCCTTAGGCCTGGAAGTCCTGATCCCGAAGGAAGGGACTCTCCCACCCGGAAACACAGCACGGATTCCACTGACCTGGCAGCTGAGAATGCCCCCTGGCCACTTTGGGCTTCTCATGCTTTTGGATCAACAGGTCAGGAAGGGTGTCACTGTACTGAGTGGTGTGATTGATTCCAATTACTAAGGAGAAATTGGACTGGTGCTACATAATGGAGGTAAAGAAGAATATGTCTGGAATCCAGGAGATCCCATAGATTGACTCAGTGCTACCATGCCCTGTGATTAAAGTAAATGGTAAGGTACAGCAACCCAATCCTGACATGATGTATAATGACCCAGCCCTCAGGGATGAATGTCTGGGTCACCCCATCAGGCAAGAAAACCACAGCCAGCTGAGGTGCTTGCCAAGGGCTCAGGTAACACAGAATGGGTAGTAGAAGAAGGTAGTTCTACCTATCAGTTACGACCACGTGATCAATTGCAAAAGCAAGGTTTGTGCTTGTCAGTTTATTTTCTTCACATATGCTTATTGAATATCTTTTTTATATATGTATCAGATACAATTCGACTTAGTGTGTTTTCATTTATATGTATAATAGATGTCTGATGTTAAGTATAAGTGTGATTTCATTAATGTCTGGGAATTATATATGGCTAAAATATTGTGTACAGGTGCCAAGTTGGCAAGGGGTGGATTGTGATAGGTAGTTTTATTGTGTCAACTTTGCCAATAGACACATATGAGATTAACAAGGTTGAAGTTTACTTGAAGGGTAAAGAGATAAATGGCTCGGTGAGCCTTGCCTGCTCATTTCTTGCTCTCTGATGATCAGACCAGTGTGTGGCTGCCTTGGCTGGTTCTCTGCCTCAGCTTTGAAGGTATACTGCCTGTGGGACACCCAACCCGTGGACCATGTTGCTATAGTTTGAGATTCCTTCAAGACCTGCTTCGCCACACTGTTGGTGTGTACATAACTTGAGCTGGGGACCGTCAGACCCTGTCATCCTGCTGACTGTTGGTGACCTGCTTTGCTGTTTGCTGCCTATGATCAGACTGCCTTTATTGATTTACAGAAGACTCAGCTGTCTCTTTCCTTGACTTCACCCAACAGCCTTCATGAGTTGAAGGGCTGCCAGTATATTAACTATCTCACAGAAGTGAGTTGAACTGAGCCCTCTGTACTGCTCTGTGGACTAATTAGCTGTTCATTTCATTGTGTTATATAAAGATATATAGAGAACCCTGTCTAACAGTTGTAAACCTGAACTTAAATGTATCAATACACCTAAAGGGCTAAAACTTAGGTGAAACTTAGGTGATTTACCATTTGAAGTTTCTAATCACTCTAGTCAGACGTTACAATGATGTTTCAAATCATGTGGTTTCATCTGCACGTACTATAAGCCACACAGTGTTTTTATAAACATGGTTAGGGAGGGGGAAAAAAAGAGGACCTGATGCAAAGGGCTTAAGTGGAGAGCAAATGCTTTGAAAATGATTAGGGCAAAGAATGTACGGATGTGCTTTATACAATTGATGTATGTATATGTATGGATTGTGATAAGAGTTGTATGAGCCCCTAATAAAATGAAGAAAAAAAAGAAAATGATTAGGGCAAAGAATGTACAGATGTGCTTTATACAATTAATGTATGTATATGTATGGATTGTGATAAGAGTTGTATGCGCCCCTAATAAAATGCTTTTTTAAAAAAACATGGTCTTGTCAAATTTAATGTTCTAGCTAGTGTAGTGTAGTAATTAGTATTGGTGAACCTAATCAATAACTTTTTGAGAAGCAGGAATTAAAGGAACAGAAGGTGAAATTTTAAAAGGCTTCAATTCAGTTACCAATAATGTTTTAATTCAAGATAGAAAGATTTAAAAAACCATTTGGTTAATATTCAAATAATCTAAGAAGTACTACATTTAAGCAATTTCCAACTATATTGATCACATATTTTTCTATGAATTGATATCAGCAAGAAATGTTATGAAGGCACCTTTAACACAACCTGTGTAACACTGTAAATTCAGCAGCCAGCAATAAACCTACCCTTCAGGTATGAGAGCGTACCACAGCATGTTAAAAATGCATATTTCATACATAGCCTACGACTAACCTTTTTTCATTCCCTCCTGATACCTGTTTCTTTTTGACCCATTGGCCTCCTGGGAATTATCCCACTACAACAAGCAAATATCGGTTCTAACCAGATCTGGCCCAAGGAATGTGTGCAAAATGGACAGCCACAACTTACAGTTGATCCCAGAACAAAATCTTTAGTTAATGTAGAAAACGTCGCCAGAAAGACATCACCAGACCAACCAGTCACTTCCTTGCCAAGAATTACAACTCTACTCTATTGCCTATTTATGACCATTCCTTGGATAGCTGTAACTTATTACAATCCCCTCAATTTACTTCAGAGTGTAGACCTGTAAACCTTCAGGATCTCTCGCCCTGTGGGCTTGCGTTAGCTTTCCCCGCTCACTCGCCTTCATTCTCCGTGTTTGTGGCTCAGCAGGGCTGAGCAAGACCTGGGCTAATGCCATGTCCTGCAAATCACCTAGAGTGTTCGTCACGTGCAGCCGAGGGCTGCTTCTCCCAAACTCTGCAGCAGTGCAAGCCGGCACCTGGGATTTCCCCAAGGACAATTAGGAGAGGGCTCTGACCAAGCCCTCGTATCAGGGTAGACTTCTGAAAGTGCAGGAGTTTTCAGATAAGACCTGAATCCCTGTTACGGATGGGTGTAATTTGGTTGTGCAAGTGCTAGTCTTGTGCGCATGGAGAATCCATTATGCACTGAAGGGAAATACCCTGATTTTCTAACACTTGGGGTTCAGGGCTGGGCCCTTGGACCATTAGCACTTGTGCACATGTCTGCTGCCACAGTTTTCTTGTTACTCGGTGAGTTTAAACTTGTTTACTTGAGTTTCTGCCTGAACCTAGTGTGGGAAATCTGCCGGGAATTCTTGAGTGTTCTCCCTTAGGATAGGTTCTTAAAAACTGGCAGGACTTTGGTTATGGCCCCATGACAAAGAAGAGAGTGATGCTTTGTGTAATGTTCCATGACCAGTATAAATTACAGGGATCTCAGCGGCCCTAAAAATGACTCTTAGATGATGATACCATTTTACAATTAGTCCTATTTTGTTCCTCAGTTGGTAAAACCAAACACCAAACTCACTGCCAGCGACTTGATGCTGACTCACAGCGACCCTATAGGACACAGCAGAACTTCCCCGCTGTGAGTTTCCCAATCTCTGTTTACAGGAGTAGAAAGCCCTCTTTCACTCACAGAGCAGCTGGTGGTTTCAAACTGCAGACCACGCCAACTGCAGTCAAACTCATAATCACTAAGCCACCAGGACTCCTGAGTTGGAAACTGGGATGAAAAACGTTATGTTGAAGCCTCTCTATCTTTGTACAATGACAAATACATTCAGACACCATATAAAATCTGAATCCAGACTCAGTGTCCTGTCTTGGCAGGAGAGAACCCATACAAGCCTTTGAATCCACTCCATTTGTCACTTCTGTAGGCAGTAGGAGCTGGCAGGCCCCTGGGAGGCCCACGGGGGACAGCATGGTAAGAGTGGTCAGTCTCACTATGGACTCTTTTCACACACACATACACACACCACCACCTGACCAGATTCAACTAGTTCTGAACAGAACCATATAGGGACATCTTCACGACAGCTTCCTCATAAAACTTTCCAGCAGACCCCTGCTCCAACACCAAGTCATCCGGGGGTCCTTTTCAGAGTCCATGTTCCGTTTATGACTATTAACTTGTACAATCGGAAAAACCATGCTCACAGGTGAAGAGAAGATCCAGTTCACTTTTCAACTTGATTTTCCATTCTTTTGACACGTGTGCGATTGAGGTGACCATTGGGCAGTGCTTGGTGATGTGTTTACCCCAGAGAAGCAACACCTGGTTTTAGACAAAGCCAAAGAAGCAATGCACTGGCCATGCGTGGCTTAACCAGCTCAGCACGGTCATCCAGATGGAAGGAACATTTTCCCCAACTGAATCCCCTGTGGGACACAAAACAACTTGACCAGTATATCACATTAGTCCTTTACCTTGACTGTTTGTTCAGGGGGTTGAAGGATGGGGTACCTGTACCCAAAAGATTAAACTAAGTTTATGAAGTCCCACAGAAATTGGAGGAAGACCCTGGGGTGGTGGTGGTGCATTTCTGCTGCATTCAGACAACATATTGATGGAGGCTGAGAATCCCCAGGGAATGATACAATGGTTAATGCTACTTCTATTGGACAAAGCGCAGCAGACGTTCAGAAAGAGCTTCATAGAATATTGAAAGAGTTGACAATAGCAGAGGGACGGAAAGGGCAAAGGGCAGAGCTACCAGGGAAAAGAGGCAAGTCTGAAGCAGGCGGTCTGTCTAGTGTTCTTGCAGCCACCCTGTCGGGCCAGAGGGCAGGCGCTCCACGAAGGGATGCTCCCAGCTGTGCTCCTGCTGACAAAAACCAAGGCTCCTGTTGAAAGAATGGTGGCACTGGAGAAATGGTTGCTCAGAGAGCCTGGGGGCCAATAACAGACGTCCTATGGTTAGTTGCGAGTGTGACTCAGGGCAGGGCGCTGCTTCAGGCACGTGTATGACTTAAGAGCCAGCAATAAGTAAGTGCTACAACATGCTCAGTTGGAGCTAAGCCTTCTGCTCTGATCGTAACACCAACCCCGGGACAGAGTGGGTTTTCTGCCGTCGATCTCAAGGACGCCTTCTTCACACAGAAGAATTGCGACCGGCAAGCATGAACCGCAGCAGCCCACAATTTCCCCATTAGATTGGAAGAGCTGCGCTCTCAACAAAGACAGCTCTTCCTCAGACTCCAGACACTTGCTTGGCCTCGCTGGAACTACTTTGGCATTTGAGCGACAATATCTTGCTCTCACATCCGTGTGTAGTATGTTGAAAATGAATTGCACTCCGTGCAGTTCGCTTCAGAGACTTTAAGCTGCCAAGCCGAGGCTGGCTGTCATGTGACTCAAAACAAGATCTAGGCTGTGTAACAGAAAGTTATTTATTGGTGATTTTCAATCAAGGAAAACAAGGGCGACGTCAAGTCAGGCTGGCAAGAGGCCAGTTGCCACCTTGTACCCTGTACAACCCACAAATACTTGCAGGGATTTCCGAGCACGGAAGCGTTCAGCAGTATTTCGATTCCTAATATTGGCCTCCTTATTAAGTCTTTGTCGTCCCTTTTGCAAGGCAAAGAGACAAGCAATGGGCCTTTGAATATCTGGAGGTGGCCTTATCTGGGACTATCAAAAACAAATCATAACCAACTCACTGCCATCGAGTCAAAACAGACTCATAGCAACCCTATACGACAGAGTCAAACTGCTCTGGTGAGTTTCTGAGACTGCACATGTCTACAGGTGTATAAAGTCCCATCTTTCTCCCTCTGGGGCGCTGGTGGTTTTGAACTGCTGACCTTTTGATCGCAGCCCAATTGTAACCGCTAGGCCCCATGGCTTGGACTATGAGACATGTGTAAATATTTTGATTTATGTCATCATGAACTCGAGGGCATTGCGGCAAGAGGATTGAATCAGTATCTGAGAAACTGGAAGTAGCCTGTTTCAGGGGCGGGGTGGGCACCTCAGACTTCACTGAGGTGCCTCATGCATTTGCCAGGCTGGCTTCATCACCCAAACTCACTGCCGTTGAGCGATTTCTGACTCATCGAGACCCAGTAGCCAGAGTGGTTTGCTGAGGCTATAAAACTGGACAGAGCAGAAATCCTTGTCTTTCTCCCTCAGAGGAGCTGCTGGGCTCGAAGAGTTGACCTTTTGGCTGGTAGCTCAGTGGCTGTGCACTGTGGTCACATCACTCGTAGCCTGTTCTCCTTGTTTTTGTTGTGAGGTGCTAGTGACTCAGTGCAGACTCATCGTGGCCCTGTGTCCAACAGGCCACAACACAGCCTGCGTCTGCGACATCGTGACAATTGCTGCTGTGTGTGAGCCCACGGCGGCAGCCACTGTGTCAGTCCACCTCGTCAAGGGTCAGCAATCTTTTTGCTGCTTCCAAATTTGCCAAGCATGAGATCCTTGACCATTTGGTTTTTTTTTCTTCTTCTTTTTTTGTAAGTAGTTTTCTTGATATAGTGATCACGTATCATACACTCCCTAATTAGAGCGCTTTAAAATTTAATTAGTTGTATGTACATCATCACAATCAGTTCTAATGTTCCCTTTTGCCTTCCACATCCCTTGTTTGCACTCCAAATCCCTTCTCCCCCGCCTCCAAGTGCTCTATAAACAATTGCCTGTGATTGTCTCCATGCATCGACGCCTTCCATGGTCCAAAAAACTTGGAAACTCAACAGCAACAATAAAAACAAAAAGAAAACAAAGCAGCAAGAAGGAAAAAAAAACATAAAGATAAAAGTAAAAGTAAAGAGTAAGAAAGAAAACTGTTGTGGGTTCAAATCAATGACAGCCACTATCACGTCTTGAGATTTAGAAGAGTCTTTTATTCGGTTTTAACCAGACTGCGAGAATCTGAAAGCGACTCCTGGATTGCAGTCCAGGACTTAGGCACATGTGGACCAAAGCAGAAAGCAAAATTAATGTTGCTATGCTTCATAGTGTGTGAGTGTTACAGGGTACAGCATTGATTATAGCATCCTGGTTAATAAAATAAAAATAGTAATACCCTGGTTACAACCTGAAAAGGAATCATATTATTAATTACAGTGTTCTGATCTTGAGAACGTAAGCGTGCATTCTACAATCGATCAGTAGTGGCTCTTTCCAAGAGGGCAGGGAAGGAGGCAGGACATTCAGCAGTCAACAAGATGGCGTTGCAGTGGCTCGTGCTAGTGTGACTCAAAACCACCATCAATACTTTAAAAGCCAGAGAAGAAATTTCTGTGGTGGAACAAGGGAGAAATACGTGAGCCTAGAGCGAATTCAAGTTGGGTTAAGAGGGAGGGCAATTGACCAAGTATCCTACTATACTGTGGTTTGATCCACCATAATCAAGTTTATAATAATCTCTGTCTGAATTAGACATCCCCTCACAGAAGGGTCACAAGGAAGGGACGAGCCTGCCAGGGTGCAGAGTAGCACTGATGAAATATACAACATTCCTCTAGATCAGCGGTTCTCAACCTGTGGGCCACGACCCCTTTGGGGATCAAACTATCCTTTCACAGGGGTCACCCAATTCCTAACAGTAGCAAAAGTACAGTGATGAAGTAGCAACAAAAATAATTTTATGGTTGGGGGTCACCACCACATGAGGAACTGTATTAAAGGGTCACAGCATGAGGAAGGTTGAGAACCACTGTTCTAGATCTTTAATGCTTCCTCCTCCCCACTATCATGACCCCAGTTCTACCTTACAAATCCAGCTAGACCAGAGCATGGACACTGGAACAGATAGGAGCTCTTGATACATGGAATCCAGGACAAAAATAATAATAATTTATAATTTATCAAAGGTTCACAAGGGTGGGAGGGTAGGGGGAGGGGGGGTGGAAAGAGCTGAAACCAAAGGCTCAAATAGAAAGTAAATGTTTAGAAAATCATGATGGCAACATTATGTACACATGTGCTTGATGCAATTGATGTATGGATTGTTATAAGAGCCCCCAATAAAATGATCTTAAAAACTAAAAACACAATAATCCCTGTTTGATAGTGAAGCTGGTCAGGTCCCTGGCCTGTGGCTAGTGGTATCTGCCAGAGGCTTCATCTGACTAGACACTGTGCAGATGGATTTTGTCCTCCACGGCCTTCAAACATTGGGTGTTCCCAATTTTAAGTTCTGATACTGTTCCCTTCATCACATTTGGATTTTGTTATTGTCATCCTTGGATCACACAGGCTGGTGTGCTTCTTCAATATGGACTTAGTTGATGGCTCACTTAGATGGCTGCTTGTTTGAATAGAAGCCTATAAGACTCCAAAAACCGATTCCAGTTCATAGCTGGACACCATCTGCTTCCTTGACCACACTTTGCTGTAGCACCCTTATCTTAAATGATTTCTTCACGAAGGCAGATATTAAGCAGAGCCATGTTATAAGAACTAACAGTTCTTGGATGGGGGGCTAGAATTAAATGGGAGCCCAGAATCCATCTGCTTCTCCCAGGATTATGAACAACCCGGGTTTCCTTTGGTGGTCACATTATGACAAAAACAAAACCAACAAGAACAACAACAAAAACCAAAACGAAACAAATGACAGACAGAAAAACCACAAACCAAAGAAACAAACAAGAAAAACATTGCCAATCATCCTCCTGGGGGGTAAGGCATTGCATTGATAACATCGATAATTTATCCAATGACATAGGATTTAAGGTCCTGTTGACGTGAAGAGTTTATCTGAGTGGAGTCCAACTGTGAGCTGTAACCCTAGAGTTGATGCTTTGTACAGACGGATTTCTTAATCGATCGAGCTGTGTTTGCACTGAGCGTGGGGGTTGGTGCTAGGGGAAGTTTTCCTGTATCATTTCTTACAAGGACAGATCTTGCCTATCAGATTGAAAACGGACATATTCATGCAAGGGGAGCACTGAGGCACTAAATATATGGTGGTCCGGGTCCCATTTCACTGGACCGCCACTAAGCCAGGTGTCCTGCCCAAGGCCAGTGACAGCCATGTCCACAGCCTTGAGTGGCCATTCTTTGTTCCCACCGGAGGATTTCAGGCCCAAGTCCAAGTGCACAGGCAGTTTTGAGGCTCAGTACATTCATATGCATTTCTACATTAAGTCCTTCTGGTGCGGCCCCTGGGGGATGCTGTGTTGCCTGTGAGGCCAGCGTCTAAGACCGTCATAGAGCTCAGCCTGTGGCGTGGTTCACCGAGGGCTGGGTAGAAACATATTCATAGTGTCTACTCAGGAACAGAAAATCGGGTTCCTTGCGATTACTGTTTAGCTTCCCTTCCTGATGTGAGGCCGCTCCTCTCCATTTACTCACCACACCCACCCACAGAAATCTCAGTGCCTCCTCCGAAATGTAGCTGCTCCCCTCCCCTGGTCTGAACTTGATTTTCCAGTAAGGTCTTCCTGTGAGGTAGAGGGCGGCTTGCTGACTTGTTGCAGCCCCTCAGGATCTATGTATGCTACATGATCTAAGTCAGCAGTTCTCAACCTGTGGATCTTGACTCCTTTGGGGGTCGAATGACCCTTTCACAGGGGTCAACTAAGACCATCAGAAAAACGCATATTTACAATGATTGGGGGTCACCACCACATGAGGAACTGTATTAAAGGGTCGAGGCATTAGGAAGGTTGAGAACCACTGATCTAAGAGATCTCCCTCTGTCTGATTCAGAATTTGAATTAAACATGGATGGATGCAGCAAGAAGAGAAGCAGATTCGATGGATTGTAACTCTCCAAATTTTAAGAGCAACTGCATTCCCCATAGGCACTTCAGCACACAAAGTTGCAGTTACTGCAGTGCTTCAGACCATTCACCTAACTCTGGAAAGGAGTTACAATTGTCGCAAACGAACATAATTTCCTTGGAATGCTTCATGGACCTGGACACAGCTAAAACAATGAAACTAAACTCACTGCCCTCAAGTAGATCCTGACTCATAACCACCCCACTGGAAATGGACCCAGGGGGTTTCCAACTCTATAGCCCTTTATGGGAGTAGAAAGCCTCGTCTTTCTCCTGAAGAGTGACTGGTGCTTTCAAACTGCTGACCTTGAGGTCAGCAGCCTAGTTTGTAATCACTATGCACCAGGGCTCTTTATGGAGGCAACCGATAAACCCAAACCAAACTCACTGCCATTGAATCGATGCTGATTCAAAGTGACCCTATAGGACAGAGTAGAACTGCCCTGATGATTTTCTGAGAGTGTCACTCCTTACAGGCATAGAAAGCTCTATGTTGTTCCTGAGGTGGTATCAAACTGCCGTCCTTGCAAATTGCAGCCAGGCTCCTACCCACTCTCCAATCGAAGCTCCTACAGAGGCAGCACGACTTTTAAATTTGGCTGGTAAAGGAGTCAGCTCTGCTTAACAGATCCTTCAGTGTCTAGACATAGGACTCTTTCCCCAAACCAGTGGTGGGAGCACACTGTGGACTACATGGAAGGGCAGGCACAAAGCCCACATGCAGGTAAAAGGAGAGCAGCTCAGACTGAAGGCCTGGCAGTGACAACTGCCCTGATTCTCCATGTCCCCATCCCCTCCCTTACCCATTTGAGCCCAGCTGACATGAGGCGCCCTCTGCAAAGTGACCTTCAAAATACACACCTAGAGGGAGGGCGTATGGCTTCTTGGCACCAGTCAGGCTCTCCCCCAGGCTGTCTACCCTCGCCCTGGCCAGCAGACTGGATGTCCTACAAGCCTGAGCTTGTGCCTGTCCTGCAGCTTGTTCCTGCAGCAGTGGACTCATATGGTATTTGTCCTTTTGTGACTGACTAACTTCACTCAGCATAATGTCTTCCAGATCCCTCCACGTCTTGAGGTGTTTCATCGCTCTTGTTTAGGGATGCATAGTATTTCATTGTGTGTACATATGAGCTTAAATTTTTTTTGAAATCTAATCTTCTAGTGGTGGAGATTTAGGCTGTTTGCAACTTCTTGCTGTCGTGGACTCCGCTACAATGAACATGGGAGAGCATATATCCTTTGGGGATCTCTTTCTATTTCTTCGGGGGTATATGCCCAGTAATGTATTGCTGCTGGGTCATATGGTATTTCAATTGCCATGTTTCAGGAATCGTCATATCACTTTCCTCAGTGGCTGTTGTGTTTACGAGTCCACCAGCAGGGAATAAGAGTGCCAACCTTATCACACCCTCTCCAGCACTTATTGTTCTTAGCTTTTTGGTTTTTTGAATTGGGCTACGGTCATGGGTGTTAGATGGTGTCTCATGGTTGTTTTGGCTTGCATTTCCTGGAGAGTTAGTTACCAGGTGCACATCCTCGTGAAAGGGTAGCTTTACTTTCACTGTCTGTTATAATTACACAACCTCTAGCCTTGATCTCTGTACTACATGGTTAACGCCCACCTTAGAGAAATGACTTCATCTAGCTCATATCTTCGGGCCATACTTTCAAACAGTGAAGTCAGAGTGCCACAGTGAAGTCAGGTGTACATGAAAAACACATACCGATGAAAATTCATTTGTTCCTATCTTAGAAAGCTGGATAGCACTACAAATGTGCTAACTTGGCTCCTCTCTCCACAGAACTGATTTGCAGGAGGGTTTTCTCCTGCGTATCCTCCCGGTCTTTAGTCCCTATTCACCGTTTCACAGTGATCCAAGCAAGTAAACTGTCCGATAGATAAATCCCACTCTGTGTGTTTACTTTCCTTTCACTCAAACCCTGCGGCACCCTTCCATGCATCTCTGGAGACAAATGAACCATCAGCACTTGACTGACGCAAGCTAACCGGTCACTTGCTACTCTAGCCCCACCACAAGTCCTTTGGTGTTATAAAAGCCTTTATTTGGATTTGTGGATATAACCCTTTACCTACAAGTTCTAGGTCTAGACCTATGACCCCAGGTCAGGTAAAGTAGAACCAACCTTTTATCTTTTTCCCCGGTACTGCCAAGGCTAATGCATGCTGGGATTTGATTTTTCAAACTCCACTCTTCAAGTTTTCAATAGCAGACACACTTAGCTCATTCTTTCTTAACTCTGAAGAAGCCTGAAGGCTGATTTGGGAGGATATGGGTGTGCAGCCTTTGATTCTAGTTACATGAAATGGCTTGGTTTTTCATGAATCTACTCTGCATAATTTAACCCAGACCCACAAAATTATTGCAGTGCTTCCAGGAACATATCTTTGGCCCAAGCACAGTTGCAATTCTCTTTGAAAAGTAGTTCATGATGATATGATTTTTTTGGGGGGGTGGGGGGCAGGATAACTTGAAGTCAGTACAATAGCCAACTCCTGTTGTACCCACACCAACTCCTCTGGTGAAGTAGAAATAACTGTTAAAAATGGATCAGCATGCTGACTGGGCACACAAGTTCAACCAAGAAAATGTAAGCCAATATATTTGAAGCGCCTTAAAAGGCCTGCCCGTGTTAGATTAGTTCTTTCCTAGTCATAGTCATCATAGTATTTTTAGCTTTGGGGTTCTGATTTTTCAATACATTAAATTTGTGTCTTCTGGAGTATATCTCTCCCATATACATCCCATTTTTTCAACTCCATGCACCGTGAAATCAGTGCCAGATTGCGTTGGATGTCTGCCAAGCTCACTCACTGCCATCAAAGTCAATACCAAAACATAATGAACCTTTACGACAGGCTAGGACAGCCCCTGTGAGTTTCCAAGACTAACTATTCACAGCCTCAGAGAGGCTGCTGGTCTCAAACTGCTCACCTCGAGGTTAGCAGCCCATTGTGTAACCACTATGCCACCAGAGCTCCTATAGGACACAGTAAAACTGCCCTTAGGTTTCTGAGACTGTACTCTTTACAAGGAGAGAAAAAACTATCTTTAGCCCTTAGAGCAGGTGGTGGTTTTGAACCGCTGACTTTGTTTATCGCAGCCCAATTTGTAACCACTATGTCATTAGGGCTCTATCTAGCTTGATGTATGTAACCGTGGTTAATGACATGACAAGAGCTCATTGAAAGAGGAGGGTATGAGTTCCCCTCCCAACCCCATCAAGCCTGTTCAATGCTGTGAATTCTGCAGCTGGCCTGAAGAATCTACCCTTAGGGTACAAGACATCGCCACAGGGTGTTGAAACATGCACCTCATCTAGGGTCTATAATTAGCTTGTTTTCATGCCTCTTCCCTCCTGATACCATTTCTTGTTGAGTCCTTTGCCTCCTGGGAATGTATACCACCACAGTTACAAACCAATCTGGCTTGCTGAACCTGACCAGAATGGATCATCACAACCTACAGTGAATTCCAGAAGGAACGAATGTTTGTAAAGGAAAACAAACCACTGAAAGGTCGTCACCAGAGCATCTTGGCCACTTAGAAGGATTGTGACCAGCAATTTCTTCGCTAAGAATTGCAGCCCCGCCCCATTGCATGTTCCTGGCCATTCCTTGGAGACCTGTTGCATATGCATAGCTCCCTCTGTTTACTTCCTAGTGGGAGTGTATAAAAAAGCAAAGCATGTTCTGGGGTTGGCCGTGGCGACTCTAGTCTTGGCGTAATCCTTTCAAGGAATCCACTGAAGCGAAGCTTACGGCTTTCACCTTCATTAAGACCGTGTTTGTTGAATTCAGACCTGGGTGATCAACGTTTCTACTAAGCCAGTCAGGAGCTTTGTGTCCCAGTACCAAGTGCTGGCTCTCCGGCAGCTTAGCGGTGACCAAGCAGGCACCTGGGATTTCCAAGAGGAGCCCTGTGTGGTCTTGAAGAGCTGTGTTTGGCACGACATTGGCCTCTAAAAGCAGAAGAGGAACACAGAATTACCAGGTAAGACCTTCTTTTGTCCGGTAAGAGATTCTTTGGCATCTCTGTGATCTGCGGCTTTAACAAGGGCTCTAAAGGGGCAGTTGGTTGATTGTTGAAGAGCTGATGTGCCTGGAGGAAAATCGCCTGGTGCTCAAGCACCTGGGGTCCAGTCTGAGCACACAGAAATGTAAGGTGTTGGATCATTAGCACCTGTATCTATGTCTAGTGGCACAGTTTGATTTTTGTTCTGTGTTTTAAACTTGTTTGAGTTTCTGGTTCAACCTAATAGGGGAAATCCGCAGGGAATTCTTGAGTGCTCTCCTTTAGGAAGGGTTCTTAAAAACTGGCAATTGGTTATGGCCCTATAAAAAAGAAGAGAGCGATGCTTTGATGTGATGCTCCATGACCACAGTATAAATTACAGGGATCCCAGCAGGCCTAAAAGTGAACCTTAGATGATGATACCATTTTACAATTAGACCTCTTTTGTTCCACAGTTGGGAAGTGGGATGAGATGATTAAGTTGAAGCCTTTATGTCTTTGTACAATAACCAGTAAATTCAGGAATCACCTAAAATCTGTGTCCTGTCTTGGCAGGAGAGAACCCATACAAGCCTTTGAATCCACTCCATTTGCCACTTCTGTAGGCAGTAGAGCTGGCAGGCCCCTGGGAGGCCCACTGGGGAGAGCATGGAGACTCCCCAGGGAGTCTTTTCCACGCCCCTATCCCACGCCCCGCCCTTACACGGGCCAGAGTCAACTAGTTCTGAACAGAGCCATATAGGGACATCTTCATGACAGCTTCTTCAAGCAGCTGCCCAGCTGACCCCTGCTCCAGCATCATGTCATCCAGGGCTACTTTTCAGGGTTCATGTCCCCTTTATGACTATTAACTTGTACAATAGGACAACCCACGCTCACGGTGAAGAGAAAACCCAGTTAACTTTTCATCTTGATTTTTCATCTTTTTGATACCGATTGAGGTGACCATTGAGCAGTGCTTGGTGCTGTGTTTACCCCAGAGAAGCAACACCTGGTTTTAGACAAAACCAAAGCAGAAATGCATTGGCCCTGCATGGCTCAGCTTGGTCATCTAGATGGAAAAGACATTTTCTCCAACTGGATCCCCTGTGGGGCTCAAATCAACCTGGCCAGTATGTCAAATGAGTCCTTTACCTTGACCATTTGGCTCAGGGGGTTGAAGGATGGGGTACCTGTATCCCAAAGATTAAACTAAGTTTATGGAGTCCTACAGAACCTGGATGAAGACCCAGAGGAGTGTATTTCTGCTGCATTTAGATAACATATTTAGGCTGAGAATCCCCAACGAATGACAATATGGTTAATGCTACTTAAAAAAAAATCATTTTATTAGGTGCTTGTACAACTCTTATCACAATCCATACATACATCCATTGTGTCCAGCACATTTGTACATTTGTAGTCATCATCATTCTCAAAACATTTGCTTTCTGCTTGAGCCCTTGTTATCAGCTCATTTTCCTCCTCCCTCCTCACTGCCCCCTTTCTTATGAACCCTTGATAATTTACAAATTATTTTGTCATATCTTACACGAAAGCGCAGCAAATGTCCAGAAAGACCTTCATAGAATATTGAAAGAGTTGACAATAGCAGAGGGCAAAGGGCAGAGCTCCCAGGGAAAAGAGGCAAGTCTGAAGCAGGCGGTCTGTCTAGTGTTCTTGCAGCCACCCTGTCGGGCCAGAGGGCAGGCGCTCCACGAAGGGATGCTCCCAGCTGTGCTCCTGCTGACAAAAACCAAGGCTCCTGTTGCAAGAATGGTGGCGCTGGAGAAATGGTTGCTCAGAGAGCCTGGGGGCCAATAACAGACGTCCTATGGTTAGTTATGAGTGTGACTCAGGGCAGGGCGCTGCTTCAGGCATGTGTACGACTTAAGAGCCAGCAATAAGTAACTGCTACAACATGCTCAGTTTTAGCTACGCTTACACTCTGGTTTTAACATACCTAAGCTTATACCCTTAACATTAACCCTAGAGAGATCTCAAAGATGCCTTTTTCGGTGTGTTCATGAGCCACAAAGCCCCAAATTTCACCATGAAATTGGAGGACCTTCACTCTCAACAAAGACAACAGCAGATGTCGTCAATTCCTCCTCAGTTTGGTCAGCCTCTCTGAGGTGGCTTTGGCAGCTGAATTACAATGTCTTGCTCCTTACACCCCTGTATAGTATGTTGACCTGTTAGTGGCTGGTGAAAATGAATTTGACTCTACAGAAACCATTTCAGAAATGTTAAGGCTTCTAGCTGAATCTGGCTGTTATGTTTAGAAACAAAACTAGTCTGTGCAACAACAAAAAAGTTATTTATTTGTGACTTTCAATCAAGGCAAGCCAAGGCAAACTCCTGGGAGGCTGGCTACAGTCTCATGCTCCCTTGTGCCATTTTCAAGTCACAAAGATTTGCAGGGATTTGGAGGCATTGGAAGGCTTTTTCAGGATCCCGTGTTGGCCTCCCTACTAAACCTTTGTAGTCCATTTTGGAAAGGAAAGATAGAGCCCAGCCCAGTGGACTAAAGCAGAACCACCGAAGGTCTTTCAACATACAAAGGTGGTTGTATTAGAGGCTTTTGGACTACCAGACATGCATGAGTCTTTTGTCATTAAGAACTCTAAGGCACTGTGGCAAGAGTATTGAATCAGTAGCTGAGAAACTGGGAGTAACCTCTTTAGAACTTCAGACCAAGTGAGTAAAAGGGTGGGGCTGCCTACCTGAAGGCCACAGCTGTACCACCTGCTGATAAAGTCTGCTGAGAAGCTCACACTGGCCTAGCTGCTGTGGGTACAAACAGCCCACTTGGTGAGAACCCTCCTTGAGCAAAGGTTTCATGCATTGACCAGGCTGCCCTCATAACCCAAACTAGACACAAAAACACCCTGGAGCCAGAATAGAACTGCCCTTGTGCTTTTCTGAGGCTGTAAAACTTTATGGAGAAGAAATCCTTATCTTTCTCCCCCTGCTGGGTTTAAACTGCTGGCCTTTCAGTTAGTACCCCTGTGCACAATCCAGGGTGATACCGCTGGTCTAGGTAGTTCTTACCGTCAGCTTGATCATAAACCACCTGATGTTACCAGCAGTTACCATCAACCAGTCACTCGTCTGCTCAAGTTTCCTTGAGCATTCCATTGTGCAAAATGATATAGAAATCAATGACTCTAGTTAAGCTTCATGATTTGAGTGATCTTCCTCTACCTGATTTAGAACTTGAATCATACAAAGACAGAACATTTTGTGTAGTAGCACAGAGAAAAGTGGATTATGTTGTTGTGATTCTCAGGAGTTTTTGAGGCAAATGCATTCATTACCCATAAGCACTTGTGAACAAAAAGATGAACTTACTGCTTTGCTTCAGCCCTTCCACCCATTTAGAGGAAAATTAATTTGAATTTTCACAAACTATTTAAAATTTATTTAAAATTCTTCATGCTTATGGTAAACTGTAGAGGCAAAACTCACTCACTGCCATTGAGTCAATGATGATTCATAGCAACTCCCTGTGGGTTTCTGAGACTGTAACTGTTTATGGGAGTAGAAAGCCCAGTCTTCCTTCCCTGGAGCTGCTGGTGGTTTCCAACTGCCAACCACGTGGATCACAGCCCAACACGTAACCACTACACCACCCACTTCACCTAGGAAGGAGTCAAGTATGCTCAACCTATTCTTCAGCTTCTAGACAGTCTCCCTACCCAAACAGGTGGTGACAGTACACTGTTGATTACAAGTGATACAGCGATTGCAAGTGAGACAATCAAATGGCCAATATGGAAGTTAGGAGAGGAACCCAGACCAAAGACCCAGCAGTAATTCCACATATACCCTGACCCAAACTTGATGCAAAATTAGGATCCTCTCCGGATGGTTGTCGTACAGCATCCCAGTGGCAACTTGTGCCCCATGGCAAGTAGTTTTGCACCAGAGATGTGAGACTGTTCCTTTCATAGACCCATGTGCCTCAGGTAATCAAAGATGTACAGTGTACTCATTCTAGACGAGGAGCACTGTGAGACGGGGACGACGACACACAGTCAATGGAGGCAAGAGAACAACCCTTTGAAGTGTGGTCCAATGTTTTGACTTTCCAGTAAAATAACTCCCCAAATCCTATTTCAAGAAAGCCAAGTGTCCAATACCAAGGACAAATCTGAATAAAGATTGGCAGGTGGATTTCATTGAGATACCACTTGTTGAGGTCTTTAGTGGCAGGATAGATGCCTTTCTCTGATGCTCAGAAAAAGCTACAGAAATGGCAAAAAGCCACTTGAAGACATCATTCCTCATTTTAGCTTTATCCCCCAATTTATCCAAAGGGACAATGAGATTCGTTTTATGGTGACAAACAATAAACTATTGACAGACTATGTAGGTATCAAGTTCAATTCCATTGTTCCTGGAGGACTCGGTACAGTGGAAAGGCAGAGGGGATGAATGTCTGTTGGGTGCCATTGAGTCGGTTCCAACCCAAAGCAACCCTATGTACAAAAGAAAAAACTCCAGCTGGTTCTGCTACATCCTCACAATTGTTCCATGCTTGACCCATTCGGTCAGTCCACCTTGTTGAGGGCCTTCCTCTTTTTCACTGCTCCACCACTTTGCCAAGCATGATGTCCTTCTGAGTCTGGTCTCTTCTGATGGCATGTCCAAAGCTGAGACGAAGTCTCGCCATCCTTGCCTCCAGGGAACATTCTGGCCATACCTCTTCCAAGACAGATGTTTATTCTTTAGGAAGTCCATGGGACTTTCAATATTCTTCACCAGCACAATTCAACACATCAATTCTTCGGCCTTCTTTGGTTTCTTCTGTTGGTTCAACTTTCACATGCATATGAGGCAAATGAAAACACCATAGCTTGGGTCAGGGTCAGGTAACAAAATCGGATTTCAACACTTTAAAAAGGCCTCGCGCAACAGATGTACCTAATGTAACACATCTTTGGATCACGAGTGCTTCTTCATAAGCATTGATTGTAGATCCAAGCAAGACAAAATGTTCACAATTTCAATTTTTTCTCAGTTTATCATGATATTACCTATTTGGTCAGTTACGTTAGTCTGGGTAGACTAGATAAACAAATTCATACACTCATATGTGTACAAGAAGCAGCTTTATATACAAGAGTGATTGAATATTGAGGAAACATCTCACCCCAGTCCAGATCAAGTCCTTAAGTCCGATATTAGCCCATATGTCTGATACCAATCTATAAAGTCCTCTTCAGAATCATGAAGCACATGCAATCACAGGTCAGTGGGTGCAAAGTCTTGTGTATCCAGTGGCAGTAGAAGCATCTCAGCACTGGCAAGAGTCTCCACATGGCTCCTCCACTTCCCAGGGCATGGGCTCTATGAGCGTAATGCCATGTGTCTTGTCAGTAAAACGTGTCTCCAGGAATGAGCAGAGAGAGAGAGAGAGAGAGAGACTCCTACCTCCAAGAAGGAAATACCAGGAATCCCAGAATCTTTAGGGGAAGGCCCCAATTGACTCCACTCCTTCACTCTTCATCTTCTCAAGTCCCAAACCAACACCAGATTATGTAACTCCCACACCAGTGGTGACAATTTTGGTGGTCTTTTTGTTGAGTCATAATTCATAAAGAAGGCTGAAATCCTCGATCTTCATCAATGAGGGCAAGTCCTTCTCACTTTCAGCAAATGAGGTTGTGTCATCTACATATTGCAGGTCATTAATAAACCTTCCTCCGATCGTGAGGCCACATTCTTCTTCATATAATTCAGCTTTTCTGATTATTATTATAATCCAGCATACAAACTGAATCAATATGGTGAAAGGATACAGACATGTTGCATATCTTTCCTGAATTTAAACCATGGAAATAGTCCCTTGTTCTGTTCACACAAATGCCTCTTGATCAGTGGTCCTCAACCTTCCTTGTCAGGGGAAGCCAGCCCCTAACACATCGTTACGGGTCTGGTAGGAGCAATTGTACAGCGATAATAAGGAAAGATTATAGTAAAGTTATAGAGAGCATGAGCGATAGAAGTATTGAAATAAATGGAATCAGACACAATTCATGGTAGCATGCTCACCTCAGCCCTGCTTGGTGGTCCACGTGGAGGGAGAGAGAGATATTTAATGCTAGCCCAGGCTTTTTATATTCTCTGGGGACATGCTAGCCCCCTAATTACAGGTGAGGACATACGTCACAGGAAAGGGTTGTGCTATAGGTAATTCAGTAGTGGGAGGGGTGATCTAGGGGTATCCATGCAATAGGAAGTGGAGAGATTGGGAGTATACATGTGGCAAGATGGGTGGATCCTGGAGTCAGGATGGCAGCCTAACTTTGGATATCACAGAGCCCGTTTGGCCTGTTCCCTGGCTAAACTTGATAGAGACCATGATCAGTGGGGTGTGAACTCCACCTACAGAAACCAAGCTAATGGTTGCAAGCCCCCACCCCTGTGGTGTGGGGAGACAGCAGTCTGGCAGGGACTGCCTTCAGGGAAGATGCTTGTGAGCATCTGACCTCCCCCCACAAATCCCTTTTGTTTTATATATAAAATTTTCTATACATTAAAAATTGTCAAGACAAATCTTCATGATCCAATTAGTATAGCCAAAAATTCAGGCCTAATGGAAACATTTAGAATCAGGCGCTAGGGAAAATGTCTCCTATGCCTATCTGCTATTGGAGGACGGTACGAGAGAGATTGGATACCGCGGCTCGAAGAAATAGGGCCAAATAGGAATGTCTGCTTCTATAGGGAGAATGAATTAACCATGTGCTCACTCTGCAGCACAGCTTTAAGGGAGAAACTGTGTTAACGATAGACAACCGCAGGAACATGTACTCGGACTCTATCTCCAACTCCCAGAGTGGCGGTCTTCCAGCCACGGAATACTAGTCTTCCAGATTCCCTCCGTACCAATCAGGGAATAAGTCCCAGATTTATTTCCCTCAGTGCTAGTATCCAACATTTCCCCTCTCTACATTACGTTTAAAATTCAATAGTGTCACGGAGGCAACATGGTCTCTCTTCCTCTCTCTTAGCTTCCCATAGAAGTGACAGGAGACTGCAAACATCACAATTAAGATAAACAGCACAGTCAGACTGGAACTTAAGCTGTGGGAAATGCTTTGTCCCCAAGCTTGCAGGTCCGACCCTTCCATGCCACTCACCAACTGCTTAATCGCATCAGAGCCAGGAGACGCCTTGAGTCTGTCTTTGAATAGAAAATATCCCCTTTAAGCTGATCAACATCTAATGAAATGTCTCCCTAAAACCTTTGCAAATGTTTCTTAATCATATCCCAATCATGCAATGTTACATTATATAGGTAAGGAGTTACACAGAAATCAGTTACATTCCAATCACATTATAGCATTGACAAGTCCAAAATCTTGATCTTCCAGCAAAACAGTCTGCAGTAACAGTCCAGTCACTATTGTATAAAATGTTCAGTTATGATAGAGTCCCAGGGTTTCTCTTCGCCAGTGTCAGCAATGGAAGAAATATCTCAGCGGTCATCAATCGCCATTCTTAGGAATCTGCAAGGTCTTCTTGAAGTCTTGAATAACTTCAGTAACAGGGCAGGGAGTCAGGTTACAAATCAGCTTCCCTGCTTTCTTCTGGGTCTGGCTGGCTGAAGAGAAATCAGTCTATCTCCTTTGTCTGTGAAAATAATCAAATAGCCCCTCTCTTCGGGGTGTAATTAGCCTGAAAAAGGAATTATGATTAAGATTGGGTGGCTTCTCCATCTCTTCCTTGTCCATCTTTCTCCAAGTGTGGATGCATCCTTTTAAAGGGAGCAAAAACATAAATGCATCGCCTTCGGATTTCTTAGGATCAATTTTCTCTGTAGAAGTGAAAACGTGTTTATCTGCCCTAATTTTGTTACACGCTTTTAGTAAGAAGGACATTTTTTGGTCAAATTGACCAAATGAAATTCGTCATACATAAGATTCCTCTTCTCACCCTTCTGTTTTAACAATGTAAATATTAAAGCATTGCTAGCAGTCTCAGTTACCTTGCTAGGTCTTGAACCAGTAAAACTACTAGCTAGATAGTCTTCATTGTTATGTAAATTTTCGCTCCCAGCTCTCAGAGAATTAAAAGAGCTATTTGGGAGAACTTCTTACCATACTTTGAAAGGACTGAAAAAATTCTTAATAAATTTGTCCAGCTGTTCTTGAAGTAACTTACCAGACAGACATTTTTTCTCCAAGTTTACCAATAAGGTTACAGGCTTAATTAAGCCGCTTTGCCCTTCAGGCTTCTCACACTGTATGATTTTACAGTCTTGCCATTGTTCCTCTTGGTTACCTTCACTCATTCCTTCCATGCTGGAGTTAGAGGAAGTTAATGGGAGGTCTTAGTCCCTCCAGAATGCCCTAAAGCAATGACCCCATATCCAAAGTTTAAAAACCTTTTCCCTTCAATTTCTAATTCCATGTGGGGACGCTGTTGTTTCCCCAAACAGCATTCCAGAAGACCCCTTGATTTAAAGGGTGGTCAGATTTCTCAAATACTCTTTCCTGATAGACATACATTTTTACTTTAGGAATGCAAGGAAGCAAAAATTGGCTTAAGCGATCTTCCTTTTTTATAAACCATGGTATATCAGAATTCATCACTGCCTTAACTTTTTCATAATCCTGTTCAATAATTCCAGCAACAATCAGAACACCTTGAGAATTTACATTAGACTTTCCTAATGAACATCCTAAGTTCTTTTATAATTTCTGATTTAATCACAGCTTTTGGCTTTACTTCACAACTCCAGTCAACTCCAGTATTAATTTTAATTTCTTGGGTACTTAGGTTAAAACTTCCTGATAGTAACTGTATTACAATTTCAATAAGAGGTTCCTGCTTTTTAGAATCAACAGGCTGCTGCAAGGGCTTCTGAGGTATTTCTTGGTTAGTCAAACCAACTGCAGGGGGAACAGAGCTTTTTGGTCTCCTGCTGTGAGATTGGGGGATGCCTGCAGTTCCTCTTTAAGATCTTTACCGGCAGACACCTTGCCTCCCATGTTCTGCTGGGTGGGGTCTGTATCAAGCTCCTTCCTCTATTACCTGCGCTCCATTCAAAGGGGCTGGGAGCACGTCCCACTACATGTTTTTTGGCTGGGCGTTACTTTCAGGTAAATGTCCTCTATTGCTAAACTTTGATTGACCACCTCTCTCGCAGCAGGGGCAGAGTCCAGTTCCCTCAACTCTTTCCCTGGATCGTTTCTGCTGTGAATCATCCTGTTCTTTTGCAATATCTGCCTGCAGTCTCTCTGGTAATGTCCCTCTGCTCCACATGTAAAGCATCTCCCTTTAGGGTTTGGCGTAGCTCGCCAAAGCAGCAGCCATGAGGTTGGCCCTGTGCTCATCTGTCCCTACATCCCTGCGTAGCCTGATATAATCTAACAGCGTGCTCTGTTGTTTGAAAGGGTGTATGGCCGCCTGACAAGATGTATTGAGTTCTCAAACACTAATGTAAGAATAAGATTATCCGCTGCCCCTTTGTCTGTTACATTCTTGTGGACAGCATCCTGTAACCTGCATATAAAATCTATATAAGGCTCGTCATTCCTTTGCTTTACTGTCGTATAACTTGGCATCCTGCTTCCTGATGGTATTAATTTCTCCCAGGTCTTAATACAGACTTCTCATACTTGAGCAAAAATCTTCTCATCAAAGTTTAATTGTGCCTCAATTGTGATATAATTCTCATCTCCTAGCAGCTGGTGAATCCCTTTATCTATGCCCTCTTCTGCGTTTTTGCGTGCTCGTGCGAGGGCTGCCTCGTTCCATAGCATCTGATATTGCAAAGATTCTGAAGGGGAAAGGCACATTTTCATCAGAGCTTTCCAGTCTGCCGGGATCCAGTTTTCCCTATCTGCCATATTCTTGACCATACCAATTACAAATGGTGAATCTGGACCATAACCAGATACTGCTAGCTTGAGATCTTTCAGTAGCTTAAAGGGAAAGGCAGTATATCGCCTTTCTTGACTCCCTTCTGGGTGCTGCTCGGCAGGCTCCCTGTCTATAATTCTAACCTGTGAGAGCAAAGGTGCGTTGTCTCTCGCTCTCCCAGCCTCACTTGCTAAGTTAAATCTCTCTATTTGCCTTTCTTTGGATCTATCTCTTCTCCTCCAGCACTGGCTTGCTTGATAGTATTGTGATTCTCTGCGCTATACTCTGGTGGGGCAGATGCTTCTACTCTGCTATCTCCTGATTCAAACTTTGCCTTCTCAGCTACACCTAAAATCTTCTCATCTGCCTGAAACTCATTCTGCCTGCTTCTCACCTGATTTAAGTCTGCGTGGCTTAGAGGTTTCTCACTACTCTGCCTGTCTTGATCTTTCGTTCTCTCACCTTGCTGCGGCTACAACACTGCTTTAATCTGCACCCACAGCTCCCAGGTCTCCAAGGGTATGCTCTGTCCTTCCCTGGGAGCTTTTCTTAAGTTAATGGCTACCTGATCCCAGATGTCCATATCAAAGGTTCCTGACTCTGGAAAAGAAGGATTAACTGTCTTTACCACTCGAAGAAACTCTTTCAGTCTCTTATTCGTTACCACTACATTTTGTTTCTTCAAGAGGTGGCAAAGAGTGATACCATACTCTGTATCCTTGCTCTTTGCCTGACCCATATCTCACTCAGACTAAAAAATTCACTAAAATTAAAAAAAAATGTCCTGATTCACCCTCACTGTCCGATGAGGCCGTACACAAGATTTTTTAGTGGCCGCTTCCTCCATAGAGGACAGCTGAGTCCTTCTTCGCAGTCTGTTCTTAGCCTGTACGCTCCGTTGGAAACTTTTCACTTGGGTGATCCTGCTGGCATTTGAAGTACCAGTGACAGCTTCTACAATCGCAGAAGCAAACAAATCATCACAGTGTGACAAACCGACAGACATGTGGTGGGAGGGCGTGATTAAGACCATAAAAAGACAAAAACCAAACTCTGCCAAAAAACCAAACTAGTTTTCACAAAAGTCCTCTCTTTGACTGTTCAAAATCCATATTGCTCCTAAAAAGTATGAGGTAAGTCCTTTTGTGATAACATAGAGCTAACCCATGCTATGCAATTGTACTATGAAAGACTTAGGGGGAAAAAAACCACTTTACTAATAATTTAAGAGCCAGTTCCATTCAAGAAGTAGTATTATTCTGTGAAAATAGTTACATGTTTGGGCTAGACTCTTGGATATGCTGCATCCACAGCTGTGCTGCATCTACTAATCAAATGATTTTGTCACCAGAAGTTCCTCTACATACCACCAGTCGTGGACAGGGGGTGTCTGGGAAAGAGTGGAACTTGGACACCCTTGAAGAAAAGCGGAAACTTCCCTTTGAGGTGTTGATGTCAACCCCACTACAGTGAAACCCAGCACTGAGGAACCTGGATCCATCAAGCCCATATCAAGCCAGCACCTGAGCCAGCCTGACAGACCACCCCAAATTCTGACAACTGGGAGGCTGAAAAAAACCCAGAGATCTCAAGTGGCTGTTCAAGAAATAGTGCTCAGCTAAGTGATAGTCTCAGGAGATAGTTGCTGTTATCTTTCAGCTACCATCTGTCCTCCTTTCTCTTTAGTGTTTTACTGGTTTGTGATTTGGCATCTCGTTTCCTTCGGACTTCGTCACTGTACTCATTGGTTAGATCTGAGTTTAGTGTGTATGATGTCTACAATGAACTATTTAATAGTTTATTTAATGACAACTTTTTATTGGGGCTCTGGAAATGCCCAGTGGGCTACCAACAGTCTTTTAAGAATTTCTAATATTATTGCCACAGGAGAAAATTTGCAAGATTGTTGGATTTGTCACCAGGCCCCTGGGACACAGAAAGAGGAAGGCCTGCAACTTCAACCTATATCCAATTATACAGATGTTCCCAATGTGACAGTCCAAGAGAATTGGAACCCCATCACATATACTGCTTATCTGGCTTCTGGTTCCAAAATCTCATACAGTTTTAATATCACGGACTATTATAATTACACAGTCTCTGACAATCACATTTGCACTAAGTGGCTCCCGTACGGAAAACCAACAGATCAGGACCACAAGGTCAAATGGGCGGGTATGGATGTTAAAACCCTCACAGTGAACTCAAGTAAAGATGAAGAATGTGAACCTGATCATAAACGAATTTGTTGCTATGCTTGTGATCCTGATGACATCACCATGAAGCCAGGTTGGCCTTGCCTTCCTACTTCTAAAGAATCAATATGCAGACTAGCTGTCCCCTGTATGTCCTCCTGGTCCTTAGTCCCTAATCACCATCCTGCAATGACCCAAGCCAGTAAACAGTGTCCTGAAGGTGATGCCCACCGGCCTTGTTTATTTTACTCTCACCCATATTCTGTTGGCATACTTCCATTCTCTGGAGGCAAACGAACCACCAATGTTTGGCTGAATCAAGCTAACCAATCCCTAGCTACTCTAAAACCACCTCAAGTTCTTTGTGCTCCAAAAGGCTTTATTTGGATTTGCGGAAGTATTCCTTTACCAATGAGTTCTAATTCTACACCTATGACCTCAGATCTAGTGAGAGCCACCTTTTGTCTAGCTCCCTGGCTCAACCAAGGGGAATGTACTCTAGGTTATTTTGGTTTTTCAAGCTCCGCTATTCAAATCTACAAAAGCAAATACTTGGACCACAGTAGATCTAAGCGGGCCTTAGGGCTAATTTTGGCAGGCATTGGGGCAGCCATTGGATTCCTCGCTCCATGGGGTGGCTTTGCTTATCATGAAGCGACTCTGAGGAATTTAACCCAAGTTGTCCAAAATATTGCAATGTCTACAGGTAAAGCCATCGAGGCTCAACAGCGCAGCTTAGATTCTCTTGCCAACATGGTTTTGGATAACAGAATCGCTTTAGATTTTTTATTGGCAGAACAAGGCGGTGTCTGCGCAATAGCCAACACCTCCTGCTGTGTCTATATCAACTCATCTGGGATAGTCGAGATGAATGTTAAGAAAATTTATCAGGCTGCTGATTGGCTACACGAATTCAACCAACAAAACGGAAGCCAAGGTATTTGGAATTCCATTAAAGCGATCCTACCTACGTTTAGCTGGTTCCCCCGTCTCATAGGACCCGTTGCAGCAACACTTTTACTTTTAGTTTTTGGAGTTTGTCTTTTTAATCTGATTTTTAAATTCCTATCTTCAAAAATAAAGAGCACGTCTTCATAGATGGTGCAACAAGTGTTTCCAGGCCAGTCCTCCTCTTCCCTGGCAATGTGAATTTGGGCCCCAATTTCAGAGCAACGTCCCCGTTCAGCTGGAAGTAGTTACTGAAGAATGACCTCCGTCCCTTTCCCCGGGGGTTCTGTTTACAAGTGAGATACGCACCCAAACCCACTGAGTCCTGTGCAGTATTATAAACTCTGTGGCTGCTGAATGTAGTTACCCATAGCATGTAAGATATTGTCATGAGCTATTGAAATATCTACCTCACATACAGTCTACAATTAATCTGTATTCTTGCGTTCCTGATTGTATTTAAGCCCTTTTCTTCCTGGGAAAGCTTCCCACCACAGCAAGCAAGTATTGTTTATCATCACACCTGGTCTGCCACACATATGAAGAAAAGACAGTCGCAACTTACAGCTGACCCTGGAACAAAAGAACTCTGTTAAGGAACAAAAGGTTGCTGGGGTGATGTGACCAGACCAACCTGGACAACACTTACAAAACAGGATTCCCAGAAGCCACTTCTGTGCTGTGATTCATAACCCCACCCCAGTGAATATTTATGACCATTTCTTGGAAATCTGTTACATAGCTATAATCCCCTCAATGTACTTCCTAGTACCTGTGAATAAAAGCCTTTTTTTTAGGGGCTTGTCTTTTTTTTAGGGGCTTGTCTCCGTGTTTCTAGTCCTAGCTGTCTCCTTGATTCATCAAAGTAAAGCTTTCTCAATTCCCTTTCTTCTAGTCTTTTGGTCAGCTGCGCCGACTGATACCTGTGTTAGTAATCTTTCTAAGAATTTTGGAACAAGAGGGGGTCCAATGGGGGGGGGTGACACCACAAGTTACTGGTGGGTATTGACCGATTAACCGTAATGATACTGCTGGTTGAGAAAATGATTTTTTTCCCCTTTCATTAGTGTATACTTTAAAAAAATTTTAAATCATTTTATTGGGGCTCATACAACTCTCACCACAATCCACACACACATCAACCGTGCAAAGCACACCAATACACCTGTTGCCCTCATTATTCTCAAAATTCACCTACTGCTTGGGTTCCTGGAATCAGCTCATTTTCCTTTCTTCCCTCTAGTGTATACTTTTTGCATAGATACATTTTAGCAGCTTGGGATAAAACTCACACATTGTACAATTTGCACATTTAAAGTCGACACTTCTATGATCTAATATATTCATGGAGTTGTATCAACAAGATGCTTTGGAATAAAAACCTGAAGAAAGGAATAATGTGCAAGAATCTTGAGTAGCAGTTAATTACAAGCAGTGAGCGGGGAACGAGTGGTGAAGGAGAATGAGTCTGGTGTCTTGAACAAGAGGTCAGCAAGGCTCGCATGGAAAGAACAATATGAATATCAGAAAAAATAATAAGGAACCAGGATCCCATAGAGTCATGTAGAACATAGGAAGGGCCCTGTCTATTCTTGTGCCTGAGATGAGAAGCCATTCCCTCAATATGGTCAGACTTCAGTTTTACCAGGATCATCTGTTTCAGTATTGAAGACAGACTATAGAAGGGCAAAGGCAGATGAGATAGCACATAAGAAGCCACTGCAATAACAGGCAAAGATAACTGAGACTTGGGCCAAGGCTCTGCCAGTGGGGGAGATGAGAGTGGTTGAGTTTCATCCGGTTTTAAATGGAAAGCCAACAGACCATATGATTTTGGTCTGCGGTTTTAAGAAACAGATTTGTTCTTAATGAGATGGGGAGACTACGAGGTGAACAGGCTAACGGCCAAACCCCTATGTGAATAAGTTACGGTTTAACAAGTCTTTCGAGTGCCCAATGAGAAGTGTCAAGCAGGGAGCCCCAAGAAGTCTGAATCAAAGAATTCTGAATTAGGCAGCTTTTGCGGAACACAGTTTCACAATTCCTGAAAAAGTCAAACATGGAATTACTATGTAACCCATCAATTTCACTCCTAGACATATACTGAGGAAAATGGAAAAAACCAAAAAAAAAAAATATATATATATATATATATATATAGGGAAAAAAATATATAGGAAAGCAGACACAGGTCACATATTAGATGATTTCACAGGTATGAAGTATCCAAAATAAGAATCGCATAGAGATACAGATGGGTGGTTGCCTAACTGTGGGATCTGGGGGAGGGGTGTATGGGTGTGGGGGCGGAATGGATAAGGACTTAATAAATACATGGTACTCTGAGGGTAATGATTTAAAAATGGTGTTTCCACATTGTGAGTGAACTAAATAGCATTGAATGATATACTTGAAAACTGTTAACTTGATGGTATGTGAAGATTTCACCTAAAATATGTATGCTTATCATTCAGGCAGTCACCAGCATGTAGATGATATTTGCTCAGATGTTATCTGGAAACATGAGCGGCTTCAAAATCACCACTGGAGATCGATCCCCTTGCAAAGGTGTCTCGGGGAGGCGACAAGCCAGTCAGGGTGCGATGTAGCAACGATGAAAAATACAACTTTCCTCTGGTTCCTAAATGCTTCCTCCCCGCCACGCTCAAGATCCCAATTCTACCTTGCAAGTCTGGCTAGACTGGAGGATGTACACTGGCACAAATAGAACTGAAAACACAGGGAATCCAGGCCGGCTGATCCCTTCAGGACCAGTGGTGAGAGTGGCGATACTGGGAGGGTGGAGGGAGGGATGGGTTGAAAGGGGGTAACGGATTATAAGGATCTACATGTGACCTCCTCCCTGGGGGACGGATGGCAAAAAGTGGGTGAAGGGAGACGTTTAACAGGGCAAGAGATGACAACATAATGATTTATAAATTATCAAGGGTTCATGAGGGAGGGGAGAGCGGGGAGGGTGGGGGAAAAATGAGGACCTGATGCCAGGGGCTTAAGTGGAGAGCAAATGTTTTGAGAATGATGAGGGCAATGAATGTGCAGATGTGCTTTACACAATGGATGTATGTATGGATTGTGATAAGAGCTGTATGAGCCCCTAATAAAACGATTTTTTTTAAAAACCCAAAACAAGGACACCCAGATTGCACAGTGTAGCTAAAGACAAGGCATGGATACAGGAGACGGATATTTCACAGTGCAAGCTAAAAAAAAAAAAAGGCTAAAACAAAGAGGAAAAGGTTCATTGGTTTTGAAAAATCCTTATTCTGAACTTATTTATCCTAGCACAAATGTTCACATGATTAAGGGCTTTTTGTGGTTATCTGAACAAGATCAGGTCTGGAGAGTTTCTGCAGACACTGGAAATTGCCAGTAAAAGTAAGAACTCTTCCAGCTGTCTGTCTTCTTGCCTTGTAACTTTGAAGGAAACGTCACTTAGCTTCTGAAAATCAAATAGAAAGATAGAGTCCAGAGATATGTTAGGAGCAACTTCTGGGGTTCCAAAGTTCACTAAGTAGGTTCAGCTGATTCTCCAGGTGGAACCTGGTTAATGCATTTCTGGAGTGATTCTGGAGGTACCTGGCAGCCATTCCTGCTCCAGGGCCTTCTTCTCAAGTGGTTCAAGGCTTTCCTGTGTGAATAAAATTTTCTTTGTCAGCCTGGCATCAGAAATGGGTACCTAGCAGATAAAACGAAATGCCCTAAGGTTACAGGTTATTAGAAAGAGCATTCAAATTTGTCCATTCATTGAGGCCTAATTAAAATGATAATTTTCCACTCTGTTCTGTCCCCATCAACCTATTGCCTCTAGAAAAATGGCATTTCACATTTGTCCTGTTTATCCAGTATTAACTTACCTGTATACACGCTCGAATATAAGCCAAACCGAGTATAAGCCACGGTACCTAATTATTACCTGGGAAACCAGAAAAACTGATTGACTTGAGTATAAGCTTTAGGTGGAAAATGCAGAAGCTATTGGTGAGTTTCAACAATCAAAACAAATGAAAATAAAATTACTAAAAATTGAGATATCAGTGGGGTAATGTATTTAAATATTTATTTTAAATAAAAAACATAAATAAAAGGACAAGTCATTTAACATTAGTAAGCCAGCACAGTAAGTGGAAAATAGGTTCAACCAAAACAATAAGGTTGGGAGCAGATGAAGGGGGAGGAGGAGACAGTGGAGCACAGCCTGGCCCACCAGGCCATGAGGATGATGTTCCTTAACCAGCAGTTCTCAACCTGTGGGGTCGTGACCCCTTTGGGGATGAACGACTTTTTCAAAGGGGTCACCTAAGACCATCAGAAGAGACATATTTCTAATGGTCTTAGGAACCAAAACACCACTCCTCTATTCGCCCACATGCAGATATGCCCACATACGCGTACCCGGTGTGAAGACTGTTACCCATGCTATTCCACGATTCAAGACAAAATTTCATTTATTTGTAATTAGAAATAAATATTTCACAATAATTACATATTGTTTTTGTGATTAATCACTATGCTTTAATTATGTTCAATTTATAACAATGAAAATACATCCTGCATATCAGATATTTACATTAGGATTCATAACAGTAGCAGAATTAGTTATGAAGTAGCAACATACATAATTTTATAGGGGATCACCACAACATGAGGAACTGTATGAAAGGGTCTTGGCACTAGGAAGGTAGAAAACCACTGCCCTTGACCTCCTGTACACTGGAGCTCTGTCACTGACCCTGAGGGTTGCTGTAGTCCTGCCATTGTTCCACCGACCTTGGGTCACATGAATCTGACCTTCCTCCATCCTGCATCAGTGCATGTGACTGCGGGAGCCTGAAGAAGGACTTATGGACTTGGACTTAAGAACTTGAGTTGGACTAGGCTGAGATGCTTTCTTCATATACACTTACTTCTTGATATAAAGCTATTTCTTATAGATGTCAGTGAATTTGTTTCTCTAGTCAACCCGGCCTAACGCATTATGGTACCAGTTGGGTGGGGTGCTAAAGAAACAAGTCATGAAGATGGAGAGTGGAGGCTTGTCTGACCTCTGCCTTATGGCAATTGGGTGGAATTGAATTTTTCTTCTTTGGATAGCTGGAGGTCAGATATGGCATACGGCTTACTCAGTTGGTTTCTGGAAAAGGCATGGGAAGTGAAAGTTTTGATTATGAGATGTCTTGTTATTCCTACCTGAAATGGAGTAAATGAATGTAGTGTGCGTTAAATTGTGGCTCACGGGGTGAAAACACCTCTTGCATTTCTTGGAAGCAAAAGTCATGTTGCACTGTCAACATGGCTGACAGAGGCCTGACCCTGGCTTGCTCTTGGCAGAGGTCTCCGGCTCTATACCATGTAAATGGGGTAGTTAGATAGGCAAGTGTTGCATTTGACGGTTTTAAGAATTGTGTTTAGGATCTGGCTGTACTAGGATTATATTGATTTCTTCTATTTACAATAGTAGGTACATAATGTATGATTGAAATGTGTGAATTGATATGATGTATGATCGAAATGATTATTGGGAAGTATGATTAGAGAGTCTGTAAGGCCACTGCTTTCAGCCATTAAACTGAATCTGCTAAATGGGTATTAGGAATTGCCTACAAAGAAGGCATGGAAAAGGTACACCGCACCCCACCCAGTGCCTTAACTGCTCAAGACCTTTGCACTTGAAAAGAATTGCCACTAGAGCTGTTGGCAGACTAAAAAAAAAAGAAGAAGCTATTCTGGCTTTGCAAATTTTGAGCAAGCTGTTTGCAGTTTGCAACTAAGTTAAAGAAATCTGGAGGCATGAAGGAACTCCCCTCTAGGATGGAGGAATGTTGAAGGTAGCTCACTAGGGGACCTCCTGGATCCAGTTGTTGAGTGAAAGTGAGGGATTTGCAACAATGGAGAGATGGGTTGAGTCTGGCCATGGACACCTGTGGACTTGATTCACAGGGACTAAAGGAGGGAAGAGATCTGGGTGGCTGGTCAAAAGTTTAAAGAGTTGTATAAAACCTGGGCCTATAGCATGAACTACAGCTCAAGGGGGCTATGATTGAGATTTTTTGAAGGAGCCAGTGGTCTGAAGCAGGGGGGTTGTGTGGGGAACCCTGTGCCTTGCTGCAGTGGTGCCCACTGATTTAGCTTGGAATGGCTAGAAGTGAGTTGACCAGAACTTGATCAGAGTAAGATTTTTGAGCCTGTGAATTGGTGCACATTGCCTGCTGACTTGATGGATGGCCTGGCATGACTTTACTTATGGATGCAGATGCATCAGGTTCCAACTGGAATGAAGATTCTTCACATAAAAGAATATATTTTTCTCCTGGGTTGATCAAAGTGGGCAGTGCAGAAATTGGAAACCCAAAATGGGGCGATGAAGGCATGAAGTGGCTGGCTTACAAACTTTCATAGGTGGTGGAAGATAGGATCATAGGACTCATATGTAGGTGTTCATATAACTGTAATTGTTAGGCATAGAAGATTTTTGTTTTATTCCCTTATAGATCATAAGGTTTAAAAGGGGCTGGAGTGTTTTTGATTATACATATTTTAGTTATACCGTTAGGTACAAACATGATTTTATTATTGTCTTTGTTTTGAGATTAATGTGTGGCTAAAGAATTGTGTAAACGTGTCTGTGGCAGTTAAGATAATTTATGTCATCTTGAAGGTGCATGAAAAATGTAGGGATGGAATTCAACCAGTCAATCAAGTGACAGCCTCATGATGTCATCCTTGGGGGTTTGGCCTTCTTATGAGGAGGGGGTAATCTCTTTCTTTCCCCCTTCACCGTCCTGCTTGCTGGGACTCTGTCACTGACCCTGACAAATGCTGGAGGGCTGGCATGTTTACACTGACCTTGGATCCAAACAACTCTGCACCCAATGGCCTGTGACCTTCTTGCATTCTGCATATTGCATGTGGCTGCATGAGTCTGAAGAAGGACTTAGGGACTTGAGTTGAACTGGGCTGGGATGCTTTCTTCATGTACAATTACTTCTTGTTATAAAACTATCATGTATATATATGATATATGTCACTAGATTTGTTTCTCTAGTCAACCTGTTCTAACACAGATGGTGCCACTTGGTCTTACATATTTTAGACATAGTCTCAGGAGAGACCCGTCCCTGCAGAAGGTATCATCCTTGAAAAAGTAGCAGGGCAGAGAAAAAGAGGAAGGCCTTCAACGAGATTGATACAGTGACTGCAACAATGGGCTCAAGCACAGGAATAATTGTGCAGGATAGTGCAGGGCTGAGCGGTGTGTTATTCTGTTGTGTTGGAACTGACTCGACAGCACCAAACAACAACATTGATGAGCTTTAAAACTATTGTAAATTGCTATCACCCAAACATTTTTATTTCATTTCAAATTAACTGAAAGCTTCTTAATTTTGATATTCTCGAGGCATGGTTTCTTGATCTTTCTAATTACCCGATGTGCAATCCACAAACAAAGCCACAAGGATGGTAAACTGATTTCAATGTACGTAGGACCATGTTCCCTCAGGATCTCTTTTAGTTAAAAACAAACAAAACTCTTTACAATGTTTTTGGTGAAAAATTCTTCAACAAATTCATTCTCAACTTCTCTATCACTGTTGAGCAACTTTGGTTAGCTTTTACATTGTGTCAGCATGATCATGATTTCTCTTTTGACTATTCCACTCCCGTTCCTCTTGCTTCCTTGTCCTCTCCGCCCAACCATCTCATCTTTACTTTAGGATAGATGCTGACCACTGGGTCTGAAAGCAGAGAATTCCAGAATGATGTCTGTGTTTTGATGACTATGGGCCACAACAAACTTTGGAAGCCTTTTGAAGAATTATTCCAGATCACTTCATTGTACTCTTGTGGAACTTGAATATGGATCAAGAAGCAGCCGTATGAATGTAACAATTATAAGGATGTAGCAGTATCTCGTGGTTTATTGTGTTTCACCAAGGTCACTTTGAATTGGAACCAACTCACGTAAGAACGATAAGCAAAAGTGAAAATTAAAAATTAGAGATGAGAAAAAAGTGAAACTTTTCAAGACAAGGGGAAAATCCGCCTTGCTAGATTTTAATCAAAATAAAGGCGTTTGTTTGTATCACTTGCCTTCTTTCAAATTTATGAATGTTGTTCTTTGCTGAGAAAGATTTACAGGGAAAAGATAAGGAAAGAATAAAAAATAAGAGAATGTAGAGATACACGTTGAAAACAGTGCAGCATGCGTTCACACACAGTAACAAACAATGCAGAAGAAGTGGGAGACTTAGACTGCATCTCTGACTTCTTGGAACTGGTTTGGAATCTGCGTTTCCTCATATCTGGTTTGTGGCACCAAAGGCTTTCGGTTGCCGTCTACATCTTTCAGGTTACAGTTTTTAGAGAACATTTATTTGGCTGAAGTAATCTTTTTAGTGGAAAGTATTTGAGTTTTCCTTTCTGGTTTTACTGGGTTCTGGTTCATACAGATTTTACTGTACGTACTATAAATTATTTTTTCTAATCCCCTTTTTGTTAATATTTGGATGATTTTTAAATGCTGGGTATTATAAACAATGCTGTGGTGAAATCTGTCTATTTGCCCTTAGTGTACTCATCCAATGATCACTGTACTATAATAAATTGGTTAAGCACTTGTTAATTTTTGTGTCCATGGCCTTATTTACTACATAAAAATATTTCTAATAATTATTTTAAAAATGTTTTTGTTTTAACTATTGATAATATATACAGAATGTACACAGAATACACATCAATCCAACCATTTATACATGTACAATTCACTGACATTAATGACATTCTTCAAATTGTCCAACCATTCTTAGCCTAAGTTCCTTCCTCAATCATAGAATCTCACTGCCCTCCAAGTTTCCAATCTGAGCTTTTAAATTTTCTGTTGTTAATTTGATCCCATATCCATAGATCTAGGGCTTCAAACCAGTTCGTTCTCATTTGATCTCCCTGGTGAGCACTTGACTTTCCAGATCTGATATACTGAACCCAAATCTACATCTTAACATGATTCCCAGGTGATTCTGAGATACAGACACTGTTAAGGTGTAGATTTTACATTCTCATCTTTGTTCTGAGTAACTGTTGTCTGTTTGGTATATCAATGAACTTTTAAAGGAATACAATATTTAATGATATTCATTATTATTATGTAGTTAATCTGTTACTTTGCTACAAGGTAAATTCAGTGGTTAAGGTTTGAGGAGAATCTCAGTGTAATAGTCTCTGGAAGTTCTCCAGTCTCAATTTGGTAGTTCCACATTTTCCCCATTCTATTATGGTCTGATTTTGATTAATATACTCAATAATGGTAGCAAGTCATCAACTCATTCTTCCAAGAAACAACAACAACAACACACACAATCTAGATTCCCCATAAAGTATCTTCACCATAGTGTGAAAATAATAATCCCTGATGTGTAAAATATCAACATGTGAACCACAATCTAGAGAAAAGGATAGTAACAGACTCCTAAATGAAAAAGATGAAGAGATTACGGGATAAGGAATTTAAAAATATTAAGGGAAAGTCTGCACATAATGAGTAAAAAGGAAGATTAGTAGAGAAAATAGAAATTATAAAGAGCCAGATGGAAATTATAGAACTCAAAAATACAATCTTAAAAGAAATAAAATACAGGTTAGAACACTGGATGTTGCAGAAAAGGTCAGTCAATTTGAAGATAGATCAATAGAAATGAACCAAACTGAAGCGAAGAGAGAAGAAATATTGACAAAAAATAAAACTGAGCTTTCGCGACCTCTAACACGGGAGCAAGCTGCCTGATATCCATGTGACCTCAGTCCTTGGCAGAAACAGCAATCCTCAGCCTTACTCTCTACTGTCCACCTCCGTTCCATTTTTGCCTGGAAGTCCACTTAGAAAACTCCATGAGGGACAAAGAGAACGGAGGACTTCCGGGAAGATGGCGACGGAGTGACACACACTAGAGGGACTCCGCAGAATCCAGCCCAGGAGAGTTGCTCAGAGTGAAATTCAACGCCACTGGATCGCAGGAGGCACATCATAAAGATAAGTAGGCACAGGTCCACGGGGTTTTGAGGGGCTGTGGGCTTTTGGCTTACCTCAGTGGAAGCCGGCTGGGGCTCGACCCTAGTCCAGCTGCCGGATCTGCCCAAGCCGGGACCATTTGGAGCCTGTAGCAGGGCTTGGTCTCAGAACAGCCACAGTTTTCCCCTACCTGCCTCAGGGCAGGAACGGGAAGCTTGCGGCTCCACTGGCAGGGATCGGGGTTCAACTACATTGTTGCTTCTGTTTGCTTCTCTGCTTTATATTCCCACTCAGCCTTGGAGGGCTGCGCAGGGGCTTTTTCAAGGCACAGCCGCAGCTGCGACGCGTGGTCTGAGCAGGGACTAAACCCAAACCCGCACAGCTCCATAGGCAGGGATCAAGCTTCAGCTACACTGAAGCGTCTGTAAACATCTCTGCTCTCTGTCCCCCCACTTCTCTGGGGGCTGCTCAGCAGTTTTCTTGCGACCCTTCTTGGGACTCAGCTGCGGACTACCGCTGGGGCATGGGGCAGGGAGTAAGCCCTTTCAGATCCACAGGCAGGGAGTGGGACTCAGCTACATAGTTTCTTTTGCTTCCCTCCCTTCCCTGTACCCCTGCACAGTCTAGTCTCACTTTTTGATTTCTCTCCCCGCCCCCTTGTTCCTGCCCTGCTCTCTCACACTCCATTGTGGACTTACGGGGCACTCCCATTGCCCTAGGGCATTTGCGCCTGGGTCACACCCAGCTACGTGAGCTCCACCCTGCATAGATAGCCCAAGGCTAGGGTAAGGCCTGCTTGCTCTCCAGGGGATACTCCTCACACTTCTCACCAGGGAGTTCCTGCCTGTGTACCTGGGGACATAAGGCAGCTCAGGCAACTCTTATCAATATTCAAACCAATAGCAGGAACTTCAGCCCAGCCTCTGCATCACTGGGGCAGGCAGTCGACCTGGCATCTGGGGCACTCCCCTGATAGGGAAGCCACAGAAAGATAAAGTGGTAGGTTAATCCCGTAGCAAAATCAGCTGTAGGTTAATCCCGTAGCAAAATCAGCTGTAGGCAGATCAAGAAGCATTCCTATAAGTCTTCCAGAGAGAGACTAGAAAATGGCACCTGGTCCCTCAAAAACAACTCAACCCAAACAGCCACCACCCACAACGACCTCAACGAAAAAACAGGAGAAACAAAAGACGAAGGCAGAAGATGTCCTGAACATAGCAACATCCATAGAAGAAGCAGACATTGGGATGCCATACAAAGAAACTCTCAGAATGCTGCTTGGAGCCATGCAGGATATGAGGGAAACAATACAGAAAAAGGATGAAAAGATAGAGGGGATAAAAGACATACACCAAAGGGAAATACAGGAGCTTAAGGAGTAGATAACGAAAAACAATAGCAGAATCATGTTCCTTCAGAATCGATTGGAGGAATCAGAGAACCGCATCAGTGTCGTGGAGGACAGCCAAGCAGACTTTAATAAACGTGAACAAAAATCTAATAAGAGCATCAGAGAAGCCAAAGAAAACCTAAGAGCTATGTCTGATGCTATGAAGCGGAACAACATTAGAATTATTGGCCTACCGGAGGAAGACACAACAAAGAAGTCATCTGCAACAATAGCGAGAGAATTCTTGGAGGAAAACGTCCCCAGCCTAATGAATGAAAACCAAGCAACCATCCAGGAGGCTGAAAGAACACCAGCACGACGGGACCCCAAGAAGAAATCACCAAGGCACATAATAGTTAAACTTTCAAACTTTGAGGAAAAGAAGAAAATCATGAGAGCAGCTAGGGAAAAGCAAGCAATCACATATAAAGGTTCCCACATAAGGATATGCTCAGACCTATCAGCACAAACTATGAAAAAAAGGAGAGAGTGGAGTAACATATTCCAAAAATTGAAAGAAAACAACACAAATCCAAGAATACTCTACCCAGCCAAATTATCGATCAAGATCGATGGAGAAGTAAAAGTCTTCCCAGACAAGGAAAAACTCAAAAAATACATTACAACAAACCCAGCCTTACAAAAGATCCTTGCCGACTCAGTATGGGCAGAAGAACAACACTCACCAAGCACAAATAAGAGACCAACACATAGAACAACCTCACCCAGAGCACAACAAAGAGAAAACAGACCCCAAGATAGCAATGGCTTAAGGATGGAAAGAAGTCAAGAATGATACACACACACTAATGAGAAAGGAAAGTAGGAAAACTCCCAACACAAAAGGTATAAAATGGCATCACAGAGTCCGCACATGGAGATAACCCTGAATATCAATGGCCTGAACTCAGGCATTAAAAGACTGAGACTAGCAGAATGGCTTAGAAAACACAACTCATCAATTTGCTGCCTACAGGAGACACATCTCAAGGCTACAGACAAAAATAGGCTGAGAATCAAAGGCTGGAGAAGGACCTACCAAGCAAACAGCAATACAAAAAAAGCAGGGGTTGCAATCCTTATCTCGGATAAAATTGACCTCAAAGTGCAAACCATAAAAAGAGATAAGGAGGGACACTATAAAATGCTCAAGGGAATGATAGACAATGAACCACTAAGCATTGTAAACATATTCCCCGAATGAGAGACCAGCTGAATACGTCAACCAAACACTCCAACAGATTAAGAAAGAAATCACAGACTCGACAATTATAGTGGGCGACTTCAACACACCACTCACTGAGAGAGATAGATCACAGGGAAAGAAACTCAACAAGGATAAAAGAGAGCTAAACTCCACAATTAGACAATTTGACCTAATAGATATTTACAGAGCTTTTCATCCAAATATAAAAAATTTCACATTCTTTTCAAGTCCCCATGGCACATATTCGAAGATAGACCACATGCTGGGGCATAAGGCAAATCTACATAAATTTAAGCACATTGAAATAATACAGATCTCTCTCTCTGACCACTGTGCCATAAGACTGGAAATCAACAAAAGGAAGACAAAGAAAATAAGAGCAAATAATTGGAGGATGAATAACTCTCTACTGCAAAAGGAGTGCATACTGGTGCAGATCCGAGACGAAATCAGGAAATTTCTAGAAACCAACGAAAATGAGCACACAACGTACCAAAACTTATGGGACACAGCAAAGGCAGTCATCAGAGGAAGGTTCATAGCAATACAAGCACACCTGAGAAAGGAAGAGAGACTCATGACGGATACGCTGACACAAAATTTACAAAAACTAGAGCAGGACAACCCTACTAATAGCAAAAGAAAAGAAATTATAAAAATCAGGGCTGAGATTCAGGAGAGGGAAAATAAAAAAACTATGGAAAAAATTAATATTGCTAAAAGTTGGTTCTTTGAAAGGATAAACAGGATCGATAGACCATTGGCAAACCTAAGCAAAGAAAGGAGGGAACAAATCTCAATAGCAAGAATAAGGGATGAAAGAGGGGTCATTACAACAGACCCTAATGAAATCAAAAGGATAGTTACACAGTACTATGAAGGATTGTACTCCAATGAATTCAACAATTTGGAAGACATGGACAAATTCCTGGAAAAACAATCCCTCCCTAGACTCTCCCCGGTGGACATCAAGAATCTCAACAGACCCATAGCAATAGAAGAAATAGAAAAGGTTATCAAGGGATTACCAACAAAAAAATCCCCTGGACCAGATGGATACACTGGAGAATTCTATCAAGCATTCAGGGAAGAACTAATACCAATCCTACACAAACTTTTCCAGAACATAGAAAAAGATGGCAAACTCCTTCTATGAAGCTAGTATAACTCTGATACCCAAACCGGGCAAGGATCCCACAAGAATCGAGAATTACAGACCAATATCCCTAGTGAACATTGATGCAAAAATCTTAACAAAATACTAGTCAACAGAATACAAAAGTATATAAAACAAATAATTCACCATGACCAAGTGGGATTCATACCAGGGATGCAGGGATGGTTCAACATACAAAAGACCATTAGTATTATTCGTCACATTGACATGAAAAAGTATAAGAATCATATGATAATATCAATAGACGCAGAAAAAGCATTTGACAACATACAACACCAATTCCTGTTTAAGACACTAGCGAAGATAGGAATGGAGGGAAAGTTCCTCAAGACAATACAAGCTATATATGAAAATCCAACAGCCAAAGTCATAGTCAATAGAGAAAAGACTAACACAATCCCACTGAAAAAGGGGACCAGACAAGGATGCCCCTTGTCTCCACTCCTATTTAATATTGTGCTGGAGGTTTTAGCTAACAGTATAAGGCAAAGAAGTGACATCAAAGGTATTCGTCTGGGGAAGGAAGAGGTGAAACTATCGTTATTTGCAGATGATATGATTCTATATATGGAAAATCCCAAAAGTTCCACAAGGGGAGTACTGGAAGCAATAGAGGAGTTTGGCAGAGTGGCAGGATACAAGATCAACAAACAGAAGTCCACCGGACTGTTATACACATCAGATAAGACCACAGAAGAAGAGATCAAAAAGGTGGTACCCTTCACAATAGCCAAACACAAACTGAAATATCTAGGGATAAACCTGACTGAAAAAACAAAAGATCTATATAGGGAAAACTATAGAACACTATTACAAGAAACCAAGAGCGACCTGAACAAATGGAAGAATATTCCATGCTCTTGGATTGGGAGACTTAATATAGTTAAGATGTCAGTTCTGCCAAAAGCACTATATAAGTTTAATGCTATCCCGATACAATTACCATCATCTTTTTCAAAGAAATGGAAAAACTCATTACCAACTTCATATGAAGAGTGAAGAAGCCCAGAATTAGCAGAGAACTCCTCAAGAACAGGGACACCGTGGGAGGGCTTGCTTTACCTGACTTTGGCACATACTATGCAGCCACAGTTCTCAAAACTGCATGGTGTTGGTACAATGACAGATACTCAGACCAATGGAAAATAACTGAAAACCCAGAAGTAAAAGCATCAGCATACACACAGCTGATCTTTGACAAGGGCCCCAAAAACATCAAATGGGAAGCAGATGCCCTCTTTAACAAGTGGTGCTGGAAAAAATGGATATCAACATGCAGAAAAATGAAGCAAGACCCTTATCTCACTCCATGCACAAGAATAAACTCAAGGTGGATCACAGACCTTGAAGTTAAACCCCAAACTATTAGGGCCATCAATGAGGGAATTGGGACCAACTTGAGAACTTTGGCGCAGGGAATACACAGGCTATCAGAAATATGGAAGGACACAAACACAGAGGAGGCACAAATTGACAAATGGGATATACTGAAGATAAAACACTTGTGTACATCCAAAGAATTCACCAAGAGAGTAATAAGAGAGTCCACAGACTGGGAAAACATCTTTAGCAATGACACATCAGACAAAGGCCTTATTACTAAAATTTACAATACTCTGCTAGATTCCAAAAAGAAAAAAACCAATAGCCCACTTGAAAGGTGGGCAAAGGACTTGAACAGAAATTTTACAGGGACAGAAATCCGAATGGCCAACAAACATATGAGAAAATGTTCCCGATCTTTAGCCATAAGAGAAATGCAAATTAAAACAACAATGAGGTACCACCTGACACCCTCAAAGGTAGCCCAATTCAAAAAATCAGAAAGCAACAAGTGTTGGAGGGGCTGTGGGGAGACAGGAACACTCATCCACTGCTGGTGGGCCTGTAAGTATGTACAGCCACTATGGAAATCAATCTGGCGATACCTAAAACAGATGGAAATAGAGTTACCATATGACCCAGCAATCCCCCTACTGGGCATATACCCAGAAGAGGCAAGAAACAAACCAAGACCAGACATCTGTGCTCCAATGTTCATTGCGGTACAGTTCACAATTGCAAGGAGTTGGAAGCAACCCAAATTTCCATCAACTGACGATTGGATTAAAAAACTGGGGTATATACATACAATGGAGTACTACGCATCACTAAAAAGCAGTGATGAACATATGAGGCACATAGCGGCATGGGAAGAACTGGGGGAAATCATGCTAAGCAAGGTAAGTCAGGCACAAAAGGACAAGTACAACATGAGCCCGCTGAGGTAAGAATTAAAAAAATTTTTAAAAAGCAAAAGTGGCATAGGGGAAAAAGCTACTGTATACAAACATTTTAGGGGTGAAGACTGTGTAGTATGGAAGGGACCAGACAAAAACCAGGGATGTACATGGTAGACAATGGTGGGGGGGGGGAAGGAAAACAAAAGGACAAATATAAGGAAGAAAAGGGGAGCGGGGGCATTAATCCAACCAAGGGGAGGGTATTGTTTATATCTCCACAGGGAAAGTGGGACCAGACTTCAACCCAGTGCAGCAAGGTGTGAATGCAATATCCCGGCGTGGAGTAGGGAACCAGTGGAGAGGTCTGGGAGGCTGGCCCCAGCACCATAAATTAAGTGGATTCCTGCCCCTCTACCGAAAAGAATGTGTTCCAAAGGACGACATTGACTCTGCAGCTCCGGGAGATGAACATATCTAATCAGAGCACACGGGAGCAGATGAAGGGGCAGGAGGAGAGAGTGGAGCACAGCCTGGCCCACCAGGCCGTGAGGATGATGTTCCTGAGTAGAGCAGCCAGTCCACAGAGAGAACAACATGGCTGGCCCCACTATGAGAAATGATGCGAATCAGTGACTAAGGGCGATACAGGGGACTGCACTGGAGACACAGTGTGGGAATTGCACCTTACCTGATCCCACCACACCGAGGCAAATCACTGGGGGAATGCAGCGGAACAGCAAGGGAATGGAGTGGCAAGGTCCCCAGGGAATGCTGAAAGTGGACTTTGGGGCCAGGGCGTGATGCCCCAACAGACTGGACTGGAAAACGCTCCTAAGGGCCAGCAAACAATCCCTGAACTAACTACAAGCTTTTCTCTTGTGAACTGTTTTGTTCTGTTCTTTGTCAGTGGTTTGTTTTGTTGTTTTGTTGTCTGGTTGTATACTGTTGCTTTGTTTACCTCTGTCTTGTTTTCGTGCATGTTAGTGTCTCCACAGGTCTGTCTGAATAGGACAGGCTGGATGAACTATCTGGAGGAAAAACAACGGGACCAACAGTTCCGGGGGAACTTGGGGTGTGGGTGGGGGTAAGGAAGTGGTGTTAACAAACACAGGGACAAGGGAAAAACATGGGACCCCAAATGGTAGAGAGGGGGGAGTGGCAGGCCTGGTGGGGAATGATCAAGGGAAAGGTTGCTTAGAGAAGAGGTATACTCTAGCCCAGATGGCGACGAAGCATGGTAGTAGGGCAGGAGGAAAGTCAAGGGAGATGGAGGAAAGAGCTAGGAGTCAAAGGGCATTTATGGAGGTCTAGACAAAGACATGTATATGCAAATATATATAGGAGGATGGGGAAATAGATCGATGTGTCTATATTTATAGGTTAAGCATTAAGGTGGCGGAAGGACCTTGGGCCTCTACTCAAACACTCCCTCAATGCATGAATACTTTCTTTTATTAAATTGGAACTCTATGATGCTCACTCTCCCGACACAACTGATGGCGCCAAAGGGGGTGACCAAGTAAATGTGGTGAAGAAAGCTGATGGTACCCGGCTATCAAAAGAGATAGTGACTGGGGTCTTAAAGGCTTGAAGATAAACAAGCGGCCATCTAGCTCAGAAGCAACAAAGTCCACATGGAAGAACTCACCAGCCTGTGTGATCGAGTGGTCCCGAAGGGATCAGTTACCAGGCATCAAAGAACAAAAAATCGTATCATTGACTGCACACCTCCATGATAGGATCGCTGAAGACAAATGGGTGCATAAGCAAATGTGGTGAAGAAAGCTGATGGTGCCCAGCTATCAAAAGAGATAGTGTCTGGGGTCTTAAAGGCTTGAGGGTGAACAAGCGGCCATTTAGCTCAGAAGCAAAAAAGCCCACATGGAAGAAGCACACCGGCCAGTGCGATCACGAGGTGCCCAAGGGACCAGGTATAAGGCATCATGCAAAAAAAACCAAAAAAGATATATGTGTATATATATATATATATATATATATATATATATATATATATATATATATATATATATATATATATATATATATATATACCATATTAAATGAAGGGGGAAGTGCAGAGTGGAGACCCAAGGCCCATGTGTCGGCCAATGGAGATCCCCTCATAGAGGGGTTTAGGAGAGGAGATGGGTTAATTAGGGTGTGAGGTAGTACCGATGAAGAACACAGCTTTCCCCCAGATCCTGGATGCCTACTCCCCCCAACTACCATGATCCGAATTCTACCTTGCAGGGTTGGATAGGGCAGAGGCTGTACACTGGTACATATGAGGGTTGGAGACACAGGGAATCCAGGGTGGATGATACCTTCAGGACCAAGGGTGTGAGGGGCGATGCAGGGAGAGTGGAGGGTGAGTGGGTTGGAAAGGGGGAACTGATTACAAGGATCCACATGTGACCTCTTCCCTGGGAGAGGGACAGCAGAGAAGGGGGGGAGGGGAGACTCTGATAGGGCAAGATATGACAAAATAACGAGGTATAAATTACCAAGGGCACATGAGGGAGGGGGGAGAGGGGAGGGAGCGGAAAAAAAAAGAGGACCTGATGCAAGGGGCTTAAGTGGAGAGCAAATGCTTTGAGAATGATTGGGGCAGGGAATGTATGGATGTGCTTTATACAATTGATGTATGTATATGTATGGATTGTGATAAGAGTTGTATTGAGCCCCAAATAAATTGTTAAAACAAAACAAAACAAAAAAGAAAACTCCATGAGGGACTGCAGAGATCTTGGTGCAGTACAAGAGCACATAACCTGTAAGTACCCTTCCTTCCATCTTCAAAGTACTATAACCTATCTTTGCAGTAAACACCTGTATTGATTCTGCACGCGTGTACTTGAAATAAAATTGAAATAAGGGTCATCTTTGCCAGCTCTATCCTAGGCCTGCCTAAATGTTACTTAGAGGAAGCCATTTCATTCCTTTAATTGGCTATGATCTACCACTCATAGAAACTGCTTGTATCCTTTAGACCAACACACTAGACCAATAGTCTTCCATCGAGGGTAATCAAGCACTTTCTAAGGTATGTGCAATCCAAAGTATTTCCTCTTCCCTGTCCCAACAAAAACCAGTTGCCAAGAACTAGACTCCAACATATGGTGATGCTACGTGAATTGAAGGAGAGGACCGGAGTGACACATACCAGAGAGACTCCGCAGAATTCAGCCCAGGAGAGTTGCTTAGAGGGGAATTGAACACTGCTGGAATGCAAGAGGAGCATCATAAAGATAAGAAGGCACAGACCACGGGGTTTTGAGGGGCTGGGGACTTTTGGCTTACCTCAGTGGAGGCTAGCTGGGGCTTGACCTTGGCCCTGCCACTGCCTCTGCCAGAGCTGGGACCATTTGAAGCCTGTAGAGCAGCTTGGTCTCAACACGGTCACAGTTTGCTACCACCTGCCTCAGGGCAGGGACTGGACCCTTGCAGCTCCATGGGCAGGGATCAGGGTTCAGCTATATTGTTGCTCTTGTTTCTATCTTCTCTGTCCCAGTCTCCGTCTTGGGAGGGCTGCACAGGGGCTTGATCAGGAATCAGCTACATTGTTGCATTTGTTTCCATCTCTTCACTATACCCCCCCCCCCCCCCCTTTACAGGCTCAGCAAGCTTGCTTTTTAATTTTTTCTTCTCTTTGTCTCTTTCTTGGTCTCTCACACTCTACTGCTAACCTCCAGACCACTCCCCTTAGCCTAGGGCATTTATGCCTGCACCACACACAGCTAGGTGAGCTCTACCCTGTGTAGTTAGCCCAAGGGTGGTGAAGGCCCTTCTGACCTCCACCAGGGGATACTCTGCTCAACATCCTCTGCTCAACAGAGGAATTCCTGCCTGTGTGCCAGGGGTCCTAAGGTGGCACAGCCAACACTCCTCAACATACCAAGCTGCTGTAGGAACCTCTGCTGAACCTCTGCAACACCAAATCAGGCAATCCACTAGCCTTCTGGGTCACTCCCCTTAGAGGGAAGCCACAGGAGGATAAAATGGTAGATTAATTCCATAATGAAATAAGCTGTAGACAGTTCAAAGAAGCATTCTTACAAGTCTCCCAGAGAGAGCCAGTGCTCTTTGACTCCCTGGAAGATGGCACCTGGCTTCTCTAAAACAATGCAACGCAAACAGCCATCAGCCCCAACGACCTCAACAAAAAAATGGGAGAAACAAAAGACAATGATGGAAGATGTCCTGAACATAATGACATGCATAGAAGAAGCAGACGTTGAGTTGCCACAGAAAGAAATTTTCAGAATGCTACCTGGAGTCATACAGGATATGAAGGAAACAATACAGAAAAAGGATGACAGAGGAGATAAAAGCCATAAACCAAAGGGAAATACAAGAGCTTAGGGAGAAGAAAACAAAAACCAGTAGCAAGGACCTCAAGAATCGACTGGAGGAATCAGAGAACCTCATCAATGACATGGAGGACAGCCAAGCAGACTTTAACAAACATGAACAAAAATCTAATAAGATCATCAGAAAAGCTGAAGAAAATCTAACAGCTATGTCTGATGCTCTGAAGTGGAACAACATTAGAATTATTGGCTTACCGGAGGAAGACACAACAAAGAAGTCATCTGCAACAATAGTCAGAGAATTCTTGGAGGAAAACTTCCCCAGCTTAATGAATGAAAACCAGGCAATCATTCAGGAAGCTGAAAGAACACCAGCTAGACTGAATACCAAGAAGTCACCAAGGCACATAATAGTTAAATTATCCAACTTTGAAGAAAAGGAGAAAATCATGAGAGCAGCTAGGAAAAAACAAGCAATAACATATAAAGGTTCCCAAAGAAGAATATGCTCAGACCTATCAGCAGAAACTATGAAGAGGAGGAGAGTGGTATAACATATTACAAAAATTGAAGGAAAACAATGCAAACCAAAGAATACTACACCTAGCCAAATTATCGATGGCAGGGACCAGACCAAATACAGGGATACACATGGTAGACCACTAAAAAGGAGGTGGGGAAAGGAAAAAAAATTAATAATAAGAAAGAAAAGGGTAGCGGGGCACAGGGCACTAACCCACCCAAGGGGAGAATATTGTTTATCTCCACAGGGAAAGAGGGCGCAGATTTCAACCCAGTGCTCCATAATGTGAATGCAGCATGCCAGTATGGAGTAGGTAACCAGTGGAGAGGTCTGGGGGGCTGGCCCCAAGTGGAGAGGTCTGGGGGGCTGGCCCCAATCCCAACTACTAAGTGGACACCTGCCTCTACCCTCAGAAGAATTTATTTCAAAGGACGTCAATGAATCTACAGCTCCCGGAGAGAGACATATCTGATCGGAGCACATGGGAGCAGATGAAGGGGGAGGAGGAGAGAGTGGAGCACATTCTGGCCCACCAAGCCGTGAGGACGATGTTCCCAATTAGAGCAGCCAGTCGACAGAGAGGACCATATGGCCGGCCCCACTATGAGACATGACACTCCTCACTGAGTCAAAGCCCTATATGGGACAACACCAGAGACACGGTGTGGCAATCACACCTGATCTTTACCTACCACACCGAGGCAAAACATTAGGGGTTGCAACAGAACATCGAGGGGATGGAACGGCGAGGTTCCCAGGAAAAGCTGAAAGTAGACTATGGGACCAGGGCTTGGTGCCCCAACAAACTGGACTGGAAAACACTCCTAAAGGCCAACAAACATTCCTTGAATTAACTACAAGCTTTACTTTTTTGTGTTTTTGGTTTTTTTCCCATTGGTTTGTTATTGTTGTTTTGTTGTATATTGTTGCTTGGTTGTGCTCTGTCTTGTTTTGTGCATGTTATTATCTCTGCAGGTCTGTCTAAACAAGATAGGTTGGATGAACAATTGGAGAAGAAAACAACGGGACCGACAGTTCCGCAGCAACATGGGAGACAGGGAAGTGGGGGGAAAGGTAGTGGTGTTAATAAACGTAGAGACAAGGCAACAACAAGTGCTCCAAATCGGTGGTGAGGAGGATGTGGGAGGCCTGTTTGGGCATGGCCAAGGGTAATGTAACCAAGAGGAATTGCTGAAACTCTGGTGGGGACTGAGCATGATAGTGGGACAGGAGGGAAGTCAAAGGAAATAGAGGAAAGAGCTGGGAGGCAAAGGGCATTTATAGAGGTCTATATAAAGACATGTACATAGGAAAATATATTTATATATGAGGATGGGGAAATAGATCTATGTACATATATTTATAGGTTTAGTATTAAGGTAACAGAAGGACATTGGGCCTCCATTCAAGTACTCCCTCAATGCAAGAATACTTGCTTCTATTAAATTGGCATTCTACGGTGCTCACCTTCCAAACACAACCACTGAAGACAAAGAGGGTGAACAAGTAAATGTGGTGAAGAAAGCTGATGGTGCCCAGTTATCAAAAGATACAGCGTCTGGGTTCTTAAAGGCTTAAAGGTAAACAAGTGGCCATCTGGCTCAGAAGCAATAAAACCCACATGGAAGAAGCACACCAGCCTGTGTGATCACGAGGTGCAGAAGGGATCAATTATCAGGCATCAAAGAACAAAAAATCATATCATTGTGTGCTCACCTCCCTGATACGACCACTGAAGACAAATGGGTGCATAAGCAAATGTGGCAAAGAAAGCTGATGGTGCCAGGCTATCAAAAGATATAGCATCTGGGGTCTTAAATGCTTGAAGGCAAACAAGCGGCCATCTAGCTCAGAAGAAACAAAGCCCACATGGAAGAAGCACACCAGCATGTGTGATCACGAGGTGTTGAAGGGAGCAGTTACCAGGCACCATCAGAACAAAAAATCTTACCATAGTGAATGAGAGGGGGAGTATGGAGTGGAGACTCAAAACCCATTTGTAGGCCACTGGAGATCCCCTTGCAGAGGAGTCTCAGGGAGGAGACAACCCAGACAGGGTGCAATGTAGCAATGATGAAAAATACAACTTTCCTCTAGTTCCTAAATGTTTCCTTACCGCGCCCCCCAACCCCCACCCCCACTATCATGATCCCAATTCTACCTTGCAAGTCTGGAGAGACCAGAGGATGGACACTGATACAGATAGGAACCAGAAACACGGGGAACCCAGGGCGGATGATCCCTTTAGGACCAGTGGTGTGAGTGGCGATACTGGGAGGTTGAGTTGGAAAGGGGGAACCGATTACAAGGATCTACATGTGACCTCCTTCCTGGGGGATGGACAACAGAAAAGTGGGTGAAGGGAGACGTGGGACAGGGCAAGATATGACAAAATAATGACTTATAAATTATCAAGGGTTCATGAGGGAGCGGGGAGGAAGGGGAAAAAATGAGGACCTGATGCCAGGGGCTTAGGTGGAGAGCAAATGTTTTGAGAAGGATGAGGGCAATGAATGTACAAATGTGCTTTACACAATGGATGGATGTATGGATTGCGATAAGCATTTTATGAGCCCCTAATAAAATTATTAATTTAAAAAAAGAGTGAATTGTGCTCCAAGGGCTTTCTTTCTCTTTAAAAAGAATATGTTATTTTGTTTTTCATAAAATTTTATACAGCAGTTTATCTTCCCATTCAAAAGGCTCTACACATTTTGTTCCGTTCACTGGTTACATTCTTCACAATGCATGAATATTCTCAATATTTATTTCCATTTAGAGTGCTGTTTCCGTTAATCCAATTCCCTGCCCCCTTACATTCTCATCTCTGGCTTAGTTTCGTCTCCTACAGATGATTTTTCAAAAAAGAACACAGCGTTCATGGGTGATGTGACATTCTTATTTTTTGAGCTATTTTATCACTTGGCTAACAGCAACCTAAGCAGCCAATTTGGGTTAAAGTTTAACGAGATTCTCAAGGTAATAGTCTCCAGGAGTTCTAAGACTGGTCCAGTAACTCCGGGTTTTTTCTTCTTTTTAGGAATTTAAGGCTCACTTCCATAGTTTTCTCACATTTTATCCTGGTAAATTTATTTTGGCTCTGATTAGAATGGTTGGCATGGATCCAGGCAACATCTAGCTTTCCTAGTCTTAGGTGGAGGAGGCCAAATACGATATGCCGTTTGATACCTTGGTATCTTCTCTGAGTGTTCATCCTGGACCCAAGGAAAAGGAAATCCTTGACAACGTCAGTCTTTCTGTGTTTGTTATGATGCTGTTTATCGGTCAATTATGAGGACTTTTGTCTCCTTTACATTGAGGTGTAATTCATAATGAAGACTATATTTTTTAATCTTTATCAGTATTGGCGAAAAACACTGAAAATACTGTGGACCGTCAGAAGAACAAACAAAGCTGTCGTGGAAGAAGCAGAGCCAGAAGGCTTCTTAGCAGTGAGGACGGAGAGCTGTTGTCTCACATTCCTTGGGCATACGTACTATCAGGAGGCCAGTCTCTGGAGAGGACTCGTGCTCAGCAAAGTGAAGGGTCGGTGAGAGCTGGCTCAACACAGTGACTGCCACAATGGGCTCAAACACAACACCAACAGTTCAAGGTTCTTTTAGGGGCCAGTTACACTGTCTGTTTTCCTTTCTCACTTTGGCTATTTGCATCTTCTCTGTTTGCTTCTTTGTCAGTTTTAGTTCTGGATTATTGATTCTCTCTACTGTTTTTCTGCTTTATTTCATTTATTTATGCTCTGATCTTTATTATTTTTCTTCCAACAGCTTTAGGTTTTAGTTTGCTCTTCTCTTTCTAGTTCCCCAAGTTGCAAAGTGAGGTTTTTGAGATCTCCTTTGTGACTATAGGTGCTACATTCTCTGCTGAGTGCTGCCTTTGCTGTAATTCGTGCATTTTGTTATGATCATGTTCATTTCCAAATGTCCCCACGGATTTTAAAGTCCACTCTTGATTTCTTCCTTGGCCCAACAGTTATTGAAAAGTGCATTGTCTAATTTCCTTCAATTTGTGTATTTTCTTGTTTTTCTCCTGCTGCTTATTTCTAATATTATTCCTTAGTGGTCAGGGATGATACATGTAATTTCAATCTTTTCACATTTGTTCAGACTGACTTTACCACTGCTGATTTTGGGGAAGCAGATCACTAAGTCTATATTCGGAGGTGTCTCTAGGGGAACTTAGACCACCCATCTTTTGGCTGCTAATACAAAGTACATTAATACCATGTGCACCACCTGGGCATTCCAAGGTATATGCAAACACAGCTACACCAAACCCACTCACTGCTGTGGATGCAACTCTGACGCATATGCCCTTACACAGCAGAATGGACCAACCGCACCAGGTTGCTAAGGACAGCATCTTTATGGAAGCAGGTTGCTACATCTTTCTTCCATGAGGTGACTGGTGAGTTCTAGTCATGGACCTTCAGTTAGCCCTTAGTGCTTAGACACTGTATCAGTAGGCTCCTCAAGCAAAGTTAGCTTTCATCCATTAAGACAAAACTTTGCCAAGATCCTGCTACATGGTGACAAGCCCGCTGTTAGCTAAACCAGCATGCCCGTTGAAATCTTAGGCAACTCATGCTGGGTTCCTTGGCTTCTCAGTTCTAGGAATGCCGAATCTAAAGATGACCAGTAGCAAGAAAATGGTTGCAATCCAGCCCAACAGCCAGCCAGAAATTAGAATCTCCTTTTATTTGATGTACCTTCGCCTGTCTGCCCTTATGCAGTCCCTGTCTTTTACTTGCGAGAATAACTTACCTTTGAATGTTGTGACTCTTCCTTGTCAGGTAAACAAATTACCTGTTGTTGGTCCTACATCCTGTTTGGTTCTCTTTTCTTCTAACAAAATCAATAAGACCAAACTCACTGCCATCAAGTCCATTTTGGTTCAGGGCAACTCTATCGGCAGGGTAGGGCTGGCCCTTTGGGTTGCAAAGACTGTATTTACAGGAGTAGAAAGCCCCATCTTTTCCCCTTGGGGTGATTGGTGGTTTTGAATTGCTGACCTCATGGTTAGCAGCCCAATTCATAATTACTGGCCACATGGGCCCCTTTCTTCTAACAAAGGAAATCAATTTCCTTAGTTGCAAGTTGGCATATAGAATTTTTCCTAAAATTGAGAACTTGCATTTGGTCCAAGCATCTTGCTAGCTCTTACTTCCTGCTTGCACTTAGGACCACTTTAGTCTTATACTTGGCAAGGAAATGACATGACTTTTACTTATCCAAATTTACTAGGGAATATCGCTACAGGGTATGACATGTCTGCAGGGAGAGTCACCATGTTGGTGCGAGTAAAATTCTCTTCAGTAAAGGCATCACATTACAGTGCAAGGATGCTGCCTCACTGCACAGCCTCTTCCTGCCTTCCATACATTTGTTACATGGTGTTATGGATTTCCAGTGAGCGACCAGGTTAATGACAACTTTTATTTCAAGATTTTGTCTCTCTCATCCTACAACTACTGTTGGAAGGCTGAATCATTTGAGGCATAGTTCCTTTGGACTACGTCAAATAATGATATAAAGCCTCTTTATCTTGATTTAATATAGTTATAAAACATCCATTTTTGTATCTTTTAAAAAGCCAGCATTAGAAATCCTGTAAGCACTGCTTATGCAAAACGTTGGCAGGTAGATACACTGTATTCGAGAGTCCAGGTCACAGGACACACTGACGAGTTACAGTGACCTTAGGGATCAAGTCCAACATTGTAGCTGAGTCAATTCCCTATTCAGATATCGCTGTACTTTGTGGAATTCATAAACTGCCTCATAACATTGTGGAAGAGTTTGGGATTAAAAACTGTGGAAGTAAAAAGATATCCAGTCCATAGTTGTTTCTAATCATTTTCAGCTAAAACTTTAGCTCTGTTATTACACTATTGCCACGCATCCAGAGGCAACTTGACAGTAACTGACTAATTAACAGCCTTACAGCATTGTGGAGGAAATATGCGTTGGCTGGCGCATAAATCAGTAATATACAATAAACTAACTGCATGTAAGGAGGTTTCAAAAAGATTGTGTTGGTCTGGGTAGACTAGAGAAACAAATCCATAGAAACTCATACGTGTATAAGAGAGTTTTATATAAAGGGTAATTGTACATTAAGAAAGAATTCCCCATCTAAAACCCAGAACAAAATCTTACCCAGTGTGAAAGGTGGGGGGGCATGGAGTACAGACTCAATGGCCAGCTGTAGACAATTGGGCAGCCCCTACAGACGGGTCATAGGGAAGAGATGAGCCAGTCAGGGTACAGTATAGCACCGATGAAACACACAACTTTTCTTTAGTTCTTTGGTGCTTCCTTCCCCCCACTATCATGACCTCAATTCTACCTTACAAATCGGAGGAGACCAGAACATGCACACTGCTACAGCTAAGAACCCACAACACAGGGAATCCAGGAGAGATGAACCCCTCTGGGCCAACAAGGAGAGTAGGGATACCAGGAGGATTAGGGGAGGGTGGGGGGAGAAAAGGGGAACTGATCACAGGATAAACCGATAACCCCTTCCCAGGGGACAAACAATGGAAAAGTGGGTGAGGGGTGATGGAGGATGATGTAAGATATGAAAATAATAATCTATAACTTATCAAGGGTTTGTGAGGAAGACTGGGGGAAGAAATGGGGAGCTGATATCAGGGACTCAAGTGGGAAGAGAATGCAAATGTGCTTGACACGCTGGATGAATGTATGGATTGTGATGAGATGTAAGAGCTTCCAATAAAAGTATTTTTTAAAAAAAGAAACATCCCAACTCAGTCCAGATTAAACCCATAAGTCTGATATTAGCCTATATGTCCGACACCAATATATAAAGTTCCCTTCAAACTCACGAAACACATGCAATGAAGCTGAATGCAGGAAGATCATAGGCCAGTGGATAGAAAGTCTTTGGATCCAATGGCATTGTAAGCATCTCACTGCTGACAGAGGTCTCCATGTGGCTTCTCCAGCTTTCAGGGCTGCATCAGGGTAGTTCCATGTGGCTTCTCCTCAGAGATGTCTTACAGGGTGTCAGCCTTGTCAGTAGAGTGTCTCCACAAGGGTCAAGAGAGAGAAGTGTCTTCCGCCTCCAAGGAGGAAAATCCAGAATTCCCAGAATTCTCAGGAGAAAGCCATGACAACACAAAGGTCTCATTGGCTATGATCTGATTGACAGGCTAGACTCCACCCCATTCACTCTGAATCCTCAAATTGACAAAGGATTATATAACTACCACAATGATCATGGAAAAGTTTCAGATCTTTAATTCCATTGTCCACAAACATTTTGAAGCCCCTATTATATAGTTTGTAAGAAATAAAGTATTATACTCTCAAAATCCTATTTGGTCTCTTAAAAGTATTAATTTTTTGAAAGGGCTTCAAGGTCTTGTATGAATATACATTTTTCCAGGTGAAGTATTAGCTTTCTTAAAAATCTAAGTTTTAAAACCAGTAGCACCAATGGTATTTCACGAAATGGAAAATGGAATTGCCTTTTTAACGTTCTTTTTCACAGAATAGGCATCGTCAGTAAGACTGAGCTATATATAACTATGTGAATATGGAAGAAACAGTAGGCTCTTGGGAACCGAATGGGCACTGCACTGTGGTGTGAATTTCTCGGTCTCCCCTTCTGTGACACACGTACCCAGCGCTCACATCTCCCTTCTTACCTCACGACACTTTTCACATTTCTGTTGGATCTGATACTCTTCTTGCTTTAGCATTTCTGCCATCTCAGCTTCCTGAAGGTACCTCTCCCGTTCTTCCTTCAGCTGGATCTTCTCTTGAGCTTTCTAAATGATGTGAGAGCACTGAGTCAGTTCAGCACCTGACGGCACGAGAAAAAGAGCTCCCTCTCCTTGCTGGGAGACCCTCGGCCCTTCGCACTTGCCCACTTTGTTCCTGACACTAGCTTTTGCTTGCTAGTAGCTCTAAACCCCACAACTACACCGCACCTTCTACAGTCCCCAGATTGCCTATGTGTCGCGGTATCAGGACCCAAATCCAGAAATTCCCCAGGTTAGTTCAAGGACTCTTAAGGAAAGCTGGGAGCGCCCCGCCCCCCGCCCCTTCAATGGAGATTCAGCACATAGACACACCTCTTCTCTTGCCTCCTTGGTTTCTTTATAATGATAAAGCCAGTGAGCCAGGTACTCGATTGGGTCATTGGGCTGAACCTTCGCCACCTCTGCCAGTGCCTGGGCCAGGCAAGTCCCAAAGCATCTCTTCAGGTATTCAGTCTCCATTCTGGGGGCTTGGGAAACAGTCAGGCAGAGTCCCATTACTTTAAAATTCCAATCTGATTTAAGACATGGATACATTCTTACCAACTATAATTTACTTCAGCAAAAAAATGAGTTGTTTCTAGGTTCCACCCTGTCCCCGCAAACCAACAATGACAGGCTTGCTAATCATTCTTATATTAAAATAAGCTTTCTTTTTACAAAAGCTTTTCAGCGCTATCCAGTTAATAGGTTATAGGAGTCATCAGTCAGGAGAATTCTCACTACACTGGCGGCCATGGGTTGCTACAGGCTTCCACCCTTGAGTAGGGAGGACATAAAGGAGCAGACAGGCTGTGCCAGGAAGAACTCGGAGCACCCACAAACCTAGAATTATGAAGGAAACCCACAGACATCCATGACATGGAAACAAAGACTTAGTTATTTCACAGGACTCCTCAGAAGCCTAGAAGGGGAGGGGGAAGCGCAGCCTCTGCAGATCCCAGGTGCTGCTAGACTTAATGCACACGTCAAACAAGAAGCGACTTACTGTTGAGTTGATGGCCCTTGGCTTACTACTAATCAGATTTCAAGAGCTGGAAGCAATGTAGTCTGAGCCACACCATACATCTAAATGGCAGTGTCGGGCAATAAATATGAACCCAGACTCTGGGCACTAACGATCAAATTCCATCCCTGGTTCTTGCGTGATCTTCAGCAAATCACTTAGTTTCTCTCAGCTTCAGAAAAATAACAAATGTACCTCAAACTGTGAGGATCCTGAGAGATAATTTATGCAAGACACTTTGCATGGTGACCAGATGCTATGCAGTTGACTCATAATGGCCCTCTATTACGAGGAGAATTATGCACCACGGGGCATAATCTGAATATGATTTTGGGGGGCTTTTCTCTTCTTCACATTAATGAAGAATGTGTATGTGTATTCCCCAACACTACTTCCAGGGCCTAGAAGCAAAATACATAGTTTCCAGGTCTTATTTTTAAGTAGGTACCCCCAGTTAAGTGGAATTCCTTGGAGAAATGGCTGATTCTAGAATGGCGGGAGGGAAAATTCACTGAACCAGGATCATTTTGTTGTGCCAGAATGTAAGAAAACAATTTAAAAAATAAGAAGAAGACTTGGAAGCTTTTACTACCAAATCTACAAATTTGAGCATTAAAAGAAATATTGACTGTAATAGATAATAACTCATTGAGTAGAGTAAGAACCCATGCGTCCCCATGAGATTGAATAAATAAATGAAGGGGAAGGGAAAGTCCTTCTTTAAAGCAGAATGGCACATGGAGAGAAACTGGAGTTTAAAAATGGATACTGCAACAATCCTAGTATAACTGAATCTAGCCAGATTCAACAATGAGGGCTAAAACTTGGTGACTATTTTACAAGAAATGGTTTATGTGTATAGACTAAAAGTTCCCCACAAGGTAACATTAATTCCCAAGGAAAATTCAGAAACAATACAGTGGTGAAACCCGGCCAAAATAATGGAACCAAGTGATCAAAGGGGGGTTCACTAATTAAGAAAGACTTCTGGCGTGATCAATCTACAACTGGTCTGCATACTTCAAACCATCAAGGCCATAAAAGACACAAACAGATGAGGAGCCAGTTCAGATTAAAGATTAAAAAAGCATGTTGGCAACATGCACCACAAGATATTGGATTGGATTTGGATCAGGAAGGAAAAAAATAGGACTCTTTTGGTGGGAAAATTGGGTTAATTTGAATATGGATTGTAGAATAGGACTGTAGTAGAATTGTATCAAGATTAAGACTCGTGTTTTTGACCATTGAAATATATCAATAAAATATTTCCCTTAGGAAATTAAATATTGTGGCAGGCTGGATAATCTCCCAAAGCTATCCACGTCCTGATCTCTGGAGTCTGTGCATATAGTCTCCTCTTACATGGCAAAGGGACTTTGCAGGGGGCAATGAAACTTCTAAACCGAGCAGATTATTCTACATTACGTGGGTGAGCCCAATGCAATTACCAGGGCCTTCGCGTGGGCAAGGACGCAGTGACATCAGGCAGGGATGCAGGGGAGGTAGTGGTGCTGGCATATGTATCACATATCACATGTGATACAGGGCAAAGAGTCAGGGGAGGTGGGCTGTCACTGGAAAGCAGAGCAGGCAGGACATGGATTTACCCTTAAAATCTAGAAGGACCCACCCAAACGACAGCTTGGTTAGCCTTTTAAAATTCACGGTGGATTTCCCACCTTTGTAACTGTTGTTTGAAGGCATCAGATTTGTGATAAGTAGAGGGAGAGTGGGTGTTTTCTTCTGCCAAACTGTAGCCCACCTGAACTGGCGCACATGGAGAAACAGACTACATCCCTTTTACTCAGCGAGTCGTCCAAGAATTAGCGGCTTGGGACCAATGGGGGTGGGGTGGGGATGGAATGCTGATTCCCAGGTACCACTCCAGACACGAATCCAGAAGCTGGGTGTCAGCAAGATTCTCTGGGGATTCACAGGCAAGCTCTTGCGTGCCTTTCCAGAGGGTAGCAACCATCATCCACTCTGCGTGCACGGGAAGCCTTTCTGCTTGTCCTGCCAGACAAAGGCTTCCTGCATGGATGAAGCACACCCTACCTGAGAAAGCACCTGTCCGAAACAGACAGCCCTTGCCAGTTCCTCTGGGACCACATTACCCCTTCACCTCTCCCAGGTCCTCTGCTCCATCTCGGGTTCCTCAAGCTTCCACACGGCAGCCCTCAGCCCCGACCCCCAGCCCCGCGCCCAGAGGGCGCATGCGCGCACCTCCACCTTTTAAAGGTGCGCTTCCCTGCTCCCACGGGGGAGTTCTGGGCTCACCCACTCGTGCACCCTTCTGGCTCCGATCCAGGCCCTCGTGGGGGGCGGACACAGCGCGCGCGCCCCCTCGCACGTGCGCTCGCGCCCGCGCCACGGAGCCTTTCCTCCCAGTGTGGCGCAGGCAGCGACGCGCGCGTGCGCACCTGGGCTTGTTCCCTAGCGACCGGCGGGGCTGCTGGACGCGGGCGCTTGCAAGTGGGCGTTCGGAGGACGCATGCGCAGTGGCCTGGCGACGCTGTAGCTTGGAGATAGAAGTCGGTTGTGACGGTTCGGCCAGGCAGCGGTGTCAAGTTTCAGGAGGAGCCTGGAAGCCAAGTGAGGGTTCGCTCTGGGCCGGAGGGCTTTGTCTACTGGTTTCTCTCCCCCTTCCTGTTTCTTCCTCCCACTCTCTTATACCAGAGCCCGCCTCCGGTGGAGAGTTGCCTGATAACATTTAGTTACATGTGAATTTCCGTTAGACAGTGAAAACAAGGGTGGTTGGTGGGATACATTAAGTAGTTGCTGTGTCGCTGACATTAAAATCTCACTGGGTATCCTGTATACTTACTGGCCCAATCTGGCAACCCCACCTGGATCTGTCACCCTGCTTTGGGTGAAACATCTCAGTTCACCTCTTTGGGACACCATCTCCAGACCTTCGGTGGCAGACTGTGTGGGAGGAAATTTGTTCCTTTCTGTTAGTCAAAGATAGTGCCTACGGTTATACATGAAACAACAAATAAATCCCCAGCATTTCTGTCAGCAACCCTGGGCAGTGAAGTGAATTTATTTAGTATGGTTCTTGTATCTAAAGTCTCTAACTCCCTCCACATGATTGGGCGAGGACATGCAAACTCCAACACAGAGCATTGGTTAGATTTGCCATTCTACTGGGTATAAAGTGAAGCATTTCTGAAGCTGGGACAGAACCTCCCACTACCACCAAAAAGGGACAGGAGGTCTTTGCACGGAGAGACAGAGAAGCAGCAGAGGACCAGTTGAGAGTTAAGACAGCAAGCAGCAGCACCTAGACCATGCGACTGAGCGGTGGCTTCCAGACCCACAGACGAAGCAAAGCTGAGTGCCTTCCACATGGAGCTTGGTTTATAAAGTGTAGTGGCCCTGAGCATTTGTCATCCCTAAAGCAACTTTGTAACGCTTGCCCTAGTCCCACAAAGGCAAAGAACTATGTGGCCAAGATTGAGGACCAGAGAGAGACGTGACTACTGGCATGGCGGAAAAGTAGCACTGCAGACAAATGAATTGTATCGATGGTTCTGAGCCTGACTTGTATCTTGTTAACTCCCCAATAGCCCCCCACAATCATGAGTATTTGTAGGCTGTTACCATGGTTCTTTGTAGTTATTACAATGGATGGTCGAACCTAGTAGAGAAATATAGTGTCATGGGGAGGAGGGGGATCATGATTGGAATCAGAACAGGGTAAAGAAAGTTGAAGGATGGAGGTGGGTATGCCCTCTCCCTTGTGGGAACTGACCTTGACCGTGTGTGTGTGTGTGTGTGTGTGTGTGTGTAGTTGGATACTCTTTCCCTCTTTTTTAACTGGAGGAGTTGTAACCCCACACTATTTCCTCATGGGGATCCTCATTTCTTAGGTAAAATATCGATGTGAGGCGATGAGCTTCACCCATGTCACACTGATACACTGACAGTGGTATGCAGTGGACCCAGACCTACTTTCGGCCAGAGTCTTCCTTTTCCTTTTTAGTGACTATCCTTTCCCGTGTATTTTTATCTTTCAGCAGCAGGAGTTCCTTGCCTCTTTTATTTTACTCCACTTTAGATGTAGTTATCTTTTTTTTTTTTCTTTAAAGAAGTAAGGTGAACATACTGTGATTAGAACATCAGCACCAACTTGATAGGGAATTGGGTTCATTAGTGCCGGTTTTTCAGTGTGTAGAGTTAAACACTTCCACACTCACAGTCCTTTCCTCATTGCTTTTGGTAATGCAAAGGAAAGCTTACTAAACGACCACCCCTCAGTACACACAGGGAATTAATTCCATGCCACCGAAATATTAAAATCCCCAGGTGCTCCATTCTCTTACTTACAATGGTGTAGTATTTGAATATAACCGATATACACCCCCCCCACACACACACCTTAAATCACCTCTAGTTTATAGTTTATTCCTTATTCTACTCGAACAACTGCCTTTTGGCCATATCATTTTGAGAACTAAAGTGACTGACCCCAACTATTTTCTTTCTTTTAAATCATTTATTGGGGGCTCATACAACTCTTATCACAATCCATACATACATCAGTTCTGTAAAGCACATCTGTACATTTGTTGCCCTTAACATTATCAAAGCATTTGCTCTTCACTAAGCCCTTGCCATCAGCTCCTCATTTTTCCCCTTCCCTCCCTGCTCCCCCTCCCTCATGAACCCTTGATAATTTATAAATTATTATTTTGTCATATCTTACACTGTCCAGTGTCTCCCTTCACTCACTTTTCTGTTGTCCATCCACCAGGGAGGAGGTTATATATAGATCCTTGTAATCAGTTCCTCCTTTCCACCCCACCCTCCCCCCACCCTCCCAATATCACCACTCTCGACACTGGTCCTGAAGGGATCATCTGTCCTGGATTCCCTGTGTTTCCACTTCCTATCTGTATCAGTGTACATCCTCTGGTCTAGCCAGATTTGTAAGGTAGAATTGGGATCACGATAGTGCAGTGGGGGGAGGGGAGCAAGCATTTGGGAACTAGAGGAAAGTTGTATGTTTCATCATTGCTATTTTCAATCACCTCTTATGCACCTGAATGTTGGCCAATAAGGAAGACCAAAGAATTGATGCATTTGAATTGTGGTTGTGACAGAGTATATTGACAGTCTCATGGGCTTCCAGAAGAACAAAAAAATCTGTCTTGGAAGAAGTACAATCAAATGTCCCTTAGTCTCTCACACTTTGAACATGCTATCAGAAGAAACCAGTCCCTGATAAAAATTTGCAAGATCAATGATGTATTCACTGAACATAACCATTTAAAACAACAAATGGGGACTGTACACGTGGACCTTATGAGGTGGAATACACAGGAGTCAACTAAGTGTTAATGAAAATAGAGAAGTTCAGTATGAGTCAGAAACAGGCCCAGGGATCACTGAGGAACAAACCATCAATTGCTCTTAAGCAAGTCCAAGTTGAAGCTCAGGAAAATTAAAATAAGTCCCACAGAGCCGAAACGTGACCTTGAGTATATCCTGCCTTAATGTAGAAACCATCTCAAGAATACAGTTGATGCATTGAGCACTCATGATTAAAGACCAGACACGTTGTGGAATGGCATCACAAGCATCATACACGAAGGAAACAGAAGGTCATTAAAAATACAGGACAGAAAGAAAAGGCCAAAATGGTTGTCAGCGGCAACTCAGAAACATAAAATTAAATGTAAGGTAAATGGACGAAATGATGAAAAGTTGAACAGAAACATAGGTTACCTTAAAAACACAAAATAAAGTCTTGTAATGAAATGTGCAAAGATTTGGAGAAAGAAAACCAGATAGAGGAACACACTGGGCATATCTTAAGTTTAAGAATTGAAGAAAATATTCAAAGCTCGAGTTAAAATATTGAAGGATTATATTGAACAATGCAGGAAGCCTCAAAAGAAGATGGAAGGAATCATTGCACCAAGAACTGGTTAATTAACCATTTCAGGAGATAGGATATCAACAAAATGTATGGTATTGAAAGAAATCCAAGCTACACTGAAAGCACTGATGAAAACAAGGCTCCGTGTATTAACAGAATCCCCACTGAGTTGCATCCTTTTCAACATAAGTGTGCAACTCTGGAAGCACTCAGACATCTATGCCAAGAAATATGTAAGTTTAATAGTCAACAGGCTAGAAGAGATCAGCATTTATGCTCATTCTAGAGAAAGGGACACAACAGAACGAGGAAATTAATAATAGCACAGACATAGCATCCAAGTAAAGTTTTGCTTAAGATAGTTCAAAGATTGTTGTAGTGGTACATCAAGAGGGACCTGCCAGAAATTTAAGCTGGATTCAGAAGAGGACGTAAAACAAGGGATATAATTGCTAACAACAGGTGGATCTTGGCAGAAAACAGAGTATCAATAAGATATTTTTTGTTTTGCTGACTATGCAAAGTCTGTGTGAATCATAAAAAAATTAGATAACATTTGAAGAATGGGAATTCCAGAACACTTAATGTGTTCATGCTGAACCTGCATATAGACCAAGAGTTAATCATTTAAACTGAACAAAGGAATAATGCATGATTTAAAATCAGGAAAGGTGCACACTAGGGTTGTAGCCTATCAACATACTTGTTTAATCTGTGTGCTAAACATATCTAAGAAGCTGGACTGAAGAAGATGCCAACAGGATTAGAGGAAGGCTCATTAACAACATGGAGAATGTAGATGATACAACCTTGTTGCTGAACTTGAAGCACTTGATGATGAAAATGAAGACTACAGCTTTTAGCATGCAATGTAACCCAACATAAAGAAAACAAAAATCCTCACCACTGAACCAATAAGCTAATCATGATAACAAGGGAAAGATTGGAGTTGTCGAGAATTTCATTTTACTTGGAACCACAAATAATGCTGGTGGAAGTAGCAGTCAAGAACTTAAATGTTTGTGCAGATAAGAGCTCACAACATATGGAATCCAGATCAGATAAACCCCTCAGGATCAAAAATGGGAGTAGCGATACCAGAAAGAGAGAGAAGGTGGGGGGAGGAGGGGATGAAGGGGGTACCAATTGCAATGATTGATGCATAACCACCACCTCATCACTACCCCCCACACGGGGGACAAACAACAGAAATGTGGGTGAAGGGAGACAGCGGACAGTGTAAGTTATGAAAATAGTTTATAATTTATCAAGGGCCACAGGGGAGGGAGAGTAATAAGAGGAGCTGATACCAAGGGCTTAAATAGAAAATAAATGTTTATTAAGGGGCTGGCCCCTATCTCTACTACGTGGACAGCTGCTCCTCCCCCCCTCCCCCACCCGAAGGATTTATTTCAGAGGACAGCACTGAAGCTGCAGCTCAGGGAGAGGGACATGTCTGATCAGAGCACATGGGAGAAAAGGAAGGGGAGGGACGAGAGAGTGGAGCACATCCTGACCCACCAAGCCTTAAGGACGATATTCCCGCTCAGAGTAGCCAATCCACAGAGAAGACCATATGGCCCACCCCACTGTGAGACACATCCCTCATTGACCCATATCCATACAGGAGACAACACTGGAGACAGTGTGGGAATTGCATCTGATCTGATCCCACCACATTGAGGCAAAACACTAAGGGTGTTCAACAGCAAGGGGAACAGAGCAACAAAGTCCCCAGGGAATACCAAAAATAGAGTTTGGGGCCAGGGCATGGTGCCCCATTAGAATTGACCAGAAAACACTCCTAAAGGCCAACAAACAGTCCTTGAACTAACTACAAGCTTTTCTTTCTTGTTTTTGTTTTTTTGTCATTGGCTTGTTGGTGTTGTTTTGTTTTCTTTTGCTGCTTGGTTTTGCTCTGTCTTGTTTTGTGCATGTTATTGCCTCTGCAGGTCTGTCTAAATAAGATACACTGGATGAACAATGGGACATGGAAAAGGGAGGTGGGAAGGTAGGGGTGTTAACAAACCCAGGGACAAGGGAACAACAGGTGATCCAAATCGGTGGTGAGGAGGGTGTAGGAGTCCTGGTAGGGTGTGACCAAGGGTAATGTAACCAAGACGAATTACTGAAACCCAAATGAAGGCTGAACATGACAATGGGACAATAGGAAAGTAAAAGGAAATAGAGGAAAGAGCTAGGAGGCAAAGGGTATTTATAGAAGTCTAAATAAATGTATGTATATATTTAAATATATATATATATATATATATATATATATATGAAGATGTGGAAATAGACCAATGTGCATATATGTATAGGTTTAGTATTAAGGTAGCAGATTGGACATAGGGCCTCCACTCAAGTACTCCTCAATGCAAGAATACTTTGTTCTATTAAACTGGCATTCCATGATGCTCACCTTCCTGACACAATTGCTGAAGACAAATGGGTGCATAAGCAAATGAGATGAAGAAACCTGATGGTGCCGAGCTATCAAAAGATACAGTGCCTGGGGTCTTAAGGGCTTGAAAGTAAACAAGCAGCCATCTAGCCCAGAAGCAACAAAGCCCACATAGAAGAAGCACACTAGCCTGTGCGATCTTGAGGTGTCTAAGAGATCAGGTGTCAGGCATCATGAGAACCAAAAACCATATCATTGTGAATGAGGGGGAGTGAGGAGTGGAGACCCAAAGCCCATCTGCAGACAATTGGGCATCTCCTTATGGAAGGGGTCACGGGGAGGAGATGAGCCAGTCAGAGTTCAGTGTAGCAATGATGAAACATACAACTTACCTCTAGTTCCTAAATGCTTCCTTCCTCCCACCTCACCCCACCCCACTCCCACTATCATGATCCCAATTCTACCTTACAAATCTGGCTGGACCAGAGGATGTACACTGGTACAGATAGGAACTGGAAACACAGGGAATCCAGGACAGATGATCCCTTCAGGACCAGTGGTGAGAGAGGCGATACGGGAGGGTGGGGTGGAAAGGGGGAACCGATTACAATGATCTACATATAATCTCCTCCCTGGGGGGCGGACAACAAAAAACTGGGTGAAGGGAGACATTGGACAGTGTAAGATATGACAAAATAATAATTTATAAATTATCAAGGGTTCATGAGGGAGGGGGTAGTCGGAAGGGAGGGGGTAAGATGAGCTGATGCCGGAGGCTTCAGCGGAGAGCACATATTTTGAGAATGATGTGGACAATGAATGTACAAATGTGCTTTACACAATTGATGTATGTATGCATTGTGATAAGAGTTGTATGAGCCCCTAATAAAATGATTTTTTAAAATAAATAAATAAATGTTTAGAAAAGAATGATGACAACATGTTTGATACAATTGATATATGGAATGTTATAAGAGCTGACGAGCCTCCAATAAATTTTTTTTTAATTAGCTATTTCATTGGGAAAATCTGCTTCCAAAGAGCTCTTTGAAGTGTTAAAGAGCAAAGGGCCAAGCCATGGCATTGCCCATGTGCCTGACCCAAGCCATGGCATTTCCCATGTGCCTGACCCAAGCCATGGCATTTCCCATGTGCCTGACCCAAGCCATGGCATTTCCCATGTGCCTGACCCAAGCCATGGCATTTCCCATGTGCCTGACCCAAGCCATGGCATTTCCCATGTGCCTGACCCAAGCCATGGCAGTTCCAAGTACCTTCTACATGGAAAAAGTTGGAAAGTGAATAGGAAAGACTGAAGAATTAATATGTTTGAATGATGGTGTTGGTGAAGAACATTGAATGCGCCATGAACTTCCAGAAGAACAAGAAGGGTATCATGCTTGATGGGATAGTTGGGTTCTCAGTGGTGTGGCATTTAGGGCCTGGAAATCCCCCATTATGTGAACTAATAATGTCATCCACTCCAGGATGGAATCAGCCATGGGCAGCGAAGCAGTTGTGAAAGGACGAGGGCGGAGTGTAGCCTCTCACTAGATCACATCCCGATGCAATTGAGAGGGAGTTTTCTCCGGGGTGTGGGCCATTGCTATTTAAGAAGACTCCATGGAAATGCTTCTCTCTTCTTGCTAGTGTGGATTCTGTACCTGTCTCATCAGCCTCTAATTCTCAGGACGTCAGCCAACGGCTCGTATTGCCTACTGGATTCATTCAATTCTGCAGCTCAACCTGCTGACCTGGAATTCATCCACCTCTACCTCCACTAGCCTGTGGTCTTCCTACTTCTTAGTTCATCTTCCTGCTTCCTGGTTTGTCAGCCTCTGCAGCTAAATGAGTCAGTAAAAGCCTCCAGCATAAACTCTGGCCCATGAACTTGAACCAGAGTGGATTTAGCACCTTCTACTAGTGTGTGCCACTTTCTTGACATGGTTCCTTATATATCTCTAATTATATATCTATACTTATAAAGAAAACATTAATATGGCCCTTTTTTATTAAGCCCTAATTATGTGGTGCATTCTAATTATTGACTTCATGCTTGTGGCTCTGGTCCTATAGGATTATGGAGGAGTTAAGTCCTGACCGTGGTAGAGGGTGTGAACCGAGTTACACCTTTTGTTTCCATGAAGGCATCTTTAAACTCTGTTATAGGAGTGACGTACAACAGCATCCATTGTTTTTTTTGCGGCATGGTCTTCTAAAAGACAACTACATCCTCAGAAGAGCCATTCCTCAGTGTGCACATGTCGTATGGAGTCAATGGGGACCCAGAAAACACAGATCATTTGAAAGAGCACATCAGATATCTCTGAAGTGGTGGAAGTCACTGAGACTAAATGTACCAGAGACCGTGACACAGAGACTCAGAGGAGCAGCACTGAGACTGTGGGGTGCCTTCTCTTTATCTAACCTGAGACTTCGGAACTACGAGACAAAGCAACAGGCTGGCTGGCTTCCTAGCCCTTGGAGACAATAGCCAAGGGACCACATGGCTGAGAGACTGAGGACCTGCAAGAGTGAAAGTGAATAGGCTGCTGGTTGAGGAGAGGTGTTGATGTGGACCAATGACCGTATCCTTTCTCTTTGCTGATCCTGACTTGTGGCGTGGAGACAGGCATGCCCTTACCATCATACGAGCCAGCAGTCTTCCCATGATTAAAACACACTCATCCCAAAGCTACAGGAACCCCTTTTCTGATAGGAGAACAGACACAAATCTGTCTAAAGGAGTACGCCAAGCGCTCTGCGAGCTGCCTGGGAAGGAGCAATGAAACAAGGCCCTTGTGGCGTTGGGATATGTATTTCAGCCCAGTCAGAGTGGGGGTTCTGAACCCAAGAGTTGGCACTCCCCAAAGCCAGGGTCAAAGTGGGCAAATTCCACTTCTGATGCCGACTGTATGGCTAGGATCAGCATGAATCTACCTGCAAAGTGTGAAAACGAATCCATTCCCACTTTCCCACTTCTCCATCTTCACTGCCAATAACAAATTAGATGGGCAGCATCCTTCAGAGCAGCTGCCCACGCACCTCTGCTCTGATACTTAGTCACCCAGAGCTAGATCAGAGATTACAAGTTTGATGCTGATTTTCAAATATGCAGATGCCAGTGCCTGCTTGTTCTCCCGGACCCTTCAGGTTTGCTAATTTGCTGGAATGATGCAAAAAATCTAGCAGTATACCATACACACAGTTTCAGATTTATTACAACCAAAATAGATACAAATGACGAAACATAAGCAGGTCTGAAAGGAGGGTCATAGGACAAAGCTTTCATGGCCCATGCATGATAACTAACCAGGACACTCATTTGTACTTCTGGTTCAGGATGGTCATAAGTCTCCCTTCATGGTCATGATGAATTGTATTATGTGGAACCTTGGTCCACATCTGACCATCAGATGGTCCCTTGTCATCTGTTCAGACTCCATTAGCCTCAGGTATTGGGATAGTTACATTTATTGTGCCAGCTAGGCCAATGGGAACATGTGGGCAGAGTTTGATTAGGTAGAAGCTTGACTGGAGGGTGACTGAGATAAATGAAGGTGGCCAGCATCTCATATCTCTCTCGCGCCCTGATGATCAGACCAGCTTGCTGCTGCTTTAGATCGTTGTTGGCCTGGCCAACCCATAGATCATGTTGCTAGAGCTTGAGGCTCCTTCAAGACCTGCTTTGCCACCCTGCTGGTGCATACATCACTTGCCCTTGAGGCCGGTGGATGCCGTCCCAGTGCACACCTTGAGTTCCAGATCGCATCACGCCTGCTTTGCGAAGCTCCCATGCTACTGCCTGTTGCTGACTCACCATGCTGCCTGCTGCCTGCAGGCAGACTCTGCCTGTCTTTCCAGAGGAAGATTCTGCCGTCTGCTTCCTTGACCTTGGACCCAGTAGTCCACGTGAGTTGAACTGAGCCCTCTGTACTGCCGTGTGGACTAATTAGCTGTTATATCCCTCCTCACTGTATAAACCTTATTTATGTAAGGTTTTGCTTATATATAAAGTGCCCACCTCTTTTTGTTTCTCTAAAGAACCCTGCCTAACACAGGTATGGCTTGGCTCTTAAGAATTCTGAACGAATTGCAAGGTTATCCTACACTTTGCAGGTACAAATCTCAACTTCATCATGTGCCAGCTCTTCAATTTTGAACTGTTCCTTTAAGCTCTCTCCGTCTGATTTTCCTCATCTACACAATGAGGACAATAACAACCGTTTTTAAGATATGCTGTGAGGATGAAGTGAAACAATACATTGTTTGGCCTATCATCTTTGGGAAGTAAATAATTGCCATTATAATCAGTATCTGCTTTTCTTTCCTCTTCTGGACCTGAGGGTGCTCCAAGATTTTGAAATTATCTCAGTTGTAATGATTTCTTTAGAAGCTTTTTGGAAACCATTAGAAATTTCCTTGGACCAACTTGCTTATCATATCTCTGACGGTGGTAGGTGTCATTGATATGAGACATTGGAAGAGTATATAATGCCTTGCTGGCTTACTGGATTTTACACTTCTGGTGCATTAATTGTAAATGTCCTGCATTAATGCAAAACTTTACTTTTTAGGCATTTATATATAAGAGTTAGAAATGGAATCACGCTATCTTCAAAAAGAACTTGGGACTTGCCTAACTCAAGGTCTTGCAGAAGTGGCAAGAATGCGTCCAGTAGATCCAATAGAATATTTGGCATTGTCTATTTACAAATATAAGGAAAATGTGACTATGAAACTAAAAGTAAGTATGAATCGCCTTTCAGGAAATTAGAACATTCATGCAGCTTGTCTGCTTTCTTGAAAGTTCAATTGTATTACTTTCCATTATAAAAATAATAGGTTTATTATGCAAAATCTTGGATACCATGAATAAAGAAAACAATCCTTAAAGAATATCTCTTCATATTTGTGTCCACTTTCATCCAGTCTTTTTCTACACATTTGCTGTAGATTGTTTTACATACTTGTCATCATATTCAATTGTGTTTTATATTATCCAAATGAGAGTGTAATTTGCTTAATTGTTTCTCTATTGGTGGTGGTTTAAGTGCTTTCACAATTGGTTTTGCATATTTTTTCTCTAACTATGTGATACTGCTTTTAAACAATGCTAGAGAGAAAATGAAATGGCCCAGCTGGAGCATGAAAGAGAATTGGCTCTCTTGGAGCAAGAGATGATGGAGAGGCTCAAAGCAGAGGAAATCATGTTTCAGCAGGTAAGTCGAGCAAGATGAGTTTAGGGGTAATCCTGCAATTAGTGCTTTCAGCTTTAGTGTGCTGTAAACTAAACTTTGGAAAAACTCCTACTGGTCCCTGGTTACTTACATAAAACTATGCCGCTTTATTATCCATACCTTTATGTGTGTTTGTGGCTTCCTTTCTGACCAAAGGGTGCACTGTCAAGTGCATCCCCAGGGATGCTAAGGGGAGAAAGAGCGCAAGTGAGGTCTGAGTTGTCAACCTATCTATTGATGGTCAAGTAAGAACAGAACTGGATAGGGTTCACTTAGGGTCACTGGTGGTATCAGAGCCACAGCAAGGGAAAGCAGGGAAGATGGCTGTGTAAGGAATACACGTAAGAAGACTTCTTTGGAAAGACAGTTTTATTTTGTTTGTTAAGGAGGGTGGGAAAGATAGGTGGTTGATATTAGAGGGTATGGTTCATGTAGTCACGTTTACATGTATACAAGAGGATAGGGGATCTAGAACACAGACTAGGCTGGCAGAAGGGAACATCTTTGATTATACCAGGGAGGAAGAGGAATGGAAGGGATAGTGTTGGCATATGCTGGTGTATAAGTTTAAAGAATTTATTATTGATCATTTTATTTGGGGCTCTTACAAAATTCTAAAAATCCATAAATCAACTACATCAAGCAAACTTGTACGATGTTGCCATCATCATTTTCAAAACACTTCTTTCTACTTGAGCCCCTTGAGAGCAGCTCCTCTTTATTCTCTCCCTCCCCTCCCCTACCACCCTCATGAACCCTTAATAAATTATTTATTCATATCTTACACTGTCCAATGTATCTCTTCACCCACAGTTCTGTTATTTGTCCCCCTCAAAAGGGGCTATACATCCACCATTGCTATCAGTCCCCCCTTCCCCCTTCCTCACGCTTCCCATACCCATATGGAATTGTTACTCCCATTACTGTTTCTGAGGGTTTATCCATCCTGGATTCCATGTGTCAAAAGCTCTTTTCTGTACCAATATCCACATGCCGGTCTAATAGGATTTGTAAGGTCAAACTAGGGCCATAGTGGGGGGCGGGGGGAGGAAGCATTAAACAACAAGAGGAATGATGTGTGTTTTATAGGTGTTACACTGCACCCTGGATGAGTCATCCCTTCCATGTGTCCCTTCTGTGAAGGAGTTTCTGTTGGGTCTCCACTCTGACCTCTCTCCTTCACAATGACATGGTTGTTTGTTTTTGATCTTCTGATACCTGATCCCTTCAACACTTCATAATCACACAGGCTTGTGTGCTTCTTCTATGTGGACTTTGTTGCTTTCCTGCTAGATGGCCACTTGTTTGACTTCAAGCCTTTAAGACCCCAGACACTATATCTTTTAATAGACAGGCACCATCAGTCTTCTTCACCACATTTGCTTATGCACCCATTTGTCTTCAGCAATTGTGTCAGGAAGGTGACTATCACACAGTGCCAGGTAATTAAAACAAAGTGTTCTATGTTGAGGGAATACTTAAGTGGAGGCCCAAAGTCCATCTGCTACTTAGTATAAATATGTATATAAGTATATATATACATAGCCCAATACCTCTATCTTTAGAATATTAATATATTTACATACATACATGTCTATATTCATACCTCTCTCTATAGCTTTTACCTCCTAGTTCTTTGCTCTATTTCCTTTTACCTTCCTCCTGCTCCGCCACCATGTTCACCTTTCATTTGGCTCTCAGTAAACCCTCTTGGCTACACTGTAATTGAGCAAACACCACCAGGCATTCTACACCTTCCTCACCATCAATTTAAATCCCTTGATGTTTCCCTGTCCCAGAATGTGTTGGCTCACTGCTCCCTCTCCACCCCGCTCCTCCTTTCCCCTGGAACCATTGGTCCTGTTATTTTCTCCTTAGAATTGTTTATCCTGACTATCTTATAGAAATAGGCATGTGAGTAAAAAAAAAAAAGTCTATACATAGTTCCAGGCCCATCTGTTGACCTTTGTGAATGTCCCCCAACAAGGTCAGGTGAGGTACAAGTACTTCCTCCTGAGTCAGAAGTCTATTTTTGGGTTTCCTCAGGGAATTTGTGACTTTGCTCCCATTGCTGATCGGTTATGCTTGCTTCGTGATTAGCCCCACTTGTGTGTTGTGGGGGGTGAGGAGGCAGGGGAGAGAGGGATCAGATGGAACACTTCCCGCACTATCTCCAGTGTTGTCCTCTAAAGCACTGTGGACCAGTGAGGGGACGGCATGTCTGGAGCTGGGGAAGGTCTCTGTGCATCAGCTGCTCTGAGCTGAAGTGTTGATCTCAAGGTTTGGTGGGCCAGGATGAGGTCCACTCTCTCTCTCTCTCTCTCTCCCTCTTAGTTTGTTCTCATGTAGACAGGACAGACTGACCACTTTCCCCAGTCTGTATCTTTAGTGCTGTTCTCTGCAGCACATTCTTCCAGGGAGAGGAGGAGCCAACATAGCTCGGATCGGGGCTGCCCGGAAGTCCTCTCTGTTAGTGAGCTTCTCCGTGCAGGTATGTTGCCCTCAAGGCTTGGCACACCAGAAGGAAGTCTGGTTTCTCTTTCCCTTTCTTGTTGAAATATAAACAGTACCCTGCCTGTGAATGCATTACTGCCCTGCTCCCCCAATGCTGTTGTCTCTTTTCTAACCCCCACCCCGCTTCTTTTTAGTTGGCTGCCATATGCATCCCTAGGTTTCGTCTGACCCCTGCCAGTGCCTGGACCTTGACACAGAAATTATGAATGAAGTTACTTTTCCTCTATGCCCTTTGTGCTGTTTGGCCTTACCTCAGTGGACTCATGTTGTGCTCGTCCTTTTGTGCTTGGCTAACTTTGTTTAGCATAATTTCCCCCAACTCTTCCCAAAGATGATAGGCTTCATGCATTTGTCGTTGCTTTTTTGGGGATGTGTAATACTCCATGGTGTGCTTATACCAGAGTTTTAAAATCCATTCATCAATTGATGGAAATTTAGGTTGTTTTCAATTCTTTGCGATTATGAACCATGCCATGATGAACATTGTTGGCGCAGATATCTGGTTGTGGTCTGTTTCTTACTTCTTCTGGGTATATGCCCAGTAGGCTGATTGCTGGGTCATATGGTAGCTCAATTTCTGTTTGCTTTAGATATTCCAAAATCACTTTCCATAATGGCTATACGCACCTACAAGACCACCAGCAGTGGATGAAAGTTCCTATCTCATCATATTCCCTCCAATATTTGTTGCTTTCTGATTTTTTAAAAATTGGTCTATATATCATCTTTAAGGGTATCTCATAGTAGTTTTACTTTGCATTTCCCTAATGACCACTGATCAGGAATTTTTTCTCATATGCTTATTGGCCATTTGGGTTTCCACCATTGTGAAACATCTGTTCAGGCCTTTTACCCACCTACTCTATGGGCTGTTTATCTTTTTCTTATTGTAGGCTAGCAGAGTATTATAGATTTTAGTAATAAGCCTTTTGTTGACATGTCATTGCTAAAATTATTTTCCCAGTCTATGGGCTCTCTTATTATTGTCTTGGTGAAGTCTTTCGATGTACACAGGTGTTTTATCTTTAGTATATGCTACTTGTCGATTTGTGCTTCCTCTCTGTGTGTGTCTTTCCATATTTTTGGTTACTTATGTTGTCTCTCTGCCAAGGTTCTTAGGCTTCGCCCAATTCTTTGTTTGATGGCCTTAATAGTTGGGGTCTTACCTCACGGTCTGTGATTCACCTTGAATTCTTTCTTGGGCATGGAGTGAGGTAAGGTTCTTGCTTAATTTTTCTGCAAGTAAATATCCATTTTCCCAGCACGACTTGTTAAAGAGGGTATCCACTCCCATTTGATATATTGGGGGCCCTTCTCAAAGATCAGTTGTCTATCTGCTGAGGATTTTATTTCTGGATGTTCTGTTCCTTTCCATTGGTCTGAATCTCTGTCATTATACCAGTACCATGCTGTTTTGACCACTGTGGCTGTATAATTTGTGTTGGCGTCAGGTGGAGTAAGCCCTCTGACTTGGTCCTTCTTCTTGAGGAGTTCCATGCTAATTCTGGGCTTCTTCCCTTTCTATATGAAGTTGGCCATCAGTTTTTCCAATTCTTTGAAAAAAAGAAGATGCTGATATTTGCATTGGGATAGTGTTAGTCTTATATAGTGGCTTAGGTAGGATTGTCATCTTTACTATATTGAAACTTTGGATCCATGAGCATGGAATATCCTATCATTTTTGGAGGACACTTTTGGTTTCTTGTAGTAGTATTCTGTAGTTCTTCTCATACAAATCCTTCCCTTTTTGGTAAGATATATACTTAGATATCTCGATTTGTGTTGGGCTATTGTTAAGGGTATTTCTTTATCTACTCTTCCGTGATCTTGTCTGATGTATATAGTAATCCAATAGATTTCTGTTTGTTGATCTTGTGTCCTACCACAATGCCATATTCCTCTATCACTTCCAATACTCCTAATGTGGAGCTTTTGGGGTTTTCAATATACAGAATCATGTCATCTGTAAATAATGATACTTTCACCTCTTCTTTCCCCAGACGAATACCTTTAATGTCCTTCCTTTGCCTTATGTTGTCAGCTAGGACCTCCAGTACAATGTTGAATAAAAATGGCGACAAGGGGCATTCTTGTCTAGTCTCCTTGTTCAGTGGGATTGTTTTTGTCTTTTCTCCATTGACTATAATGCTGGCTATTGGTTTTTCATATATAGCTTGTGTTATATTGAGGAATTTTCCTTCCATCCCTATCTTGAGTGTCTTAATTAGGACTGGGTGTTGGATGTTGTCAAATGCTTTTTCTGTATCTATTGATATTATCATTTGGTTCTTGTCCTTTTTCTTGTCAAAGTGATGAATAATGTTGATGGACTTTCAAGTGTTGAACCATCCCTGCATCCCTGGAATGAATCCCATTTGGTCATGATGAATTATTCACTTTATATATTGTATCTATTCGTGTTTAAGCTGAGTTTTCAGCATATTTTTATGCAGTTTTTGTGGTAAAATTAGGTGCCTCAGCTAATATTTGGGTTGGCTTCTACTAGAGTTTATATGATACTTTTGTATTCTATTGGCCAATATTTTGTTAATTAGTTTTGCATCAATGTTCTTTTGATATATTGGTCTGTAGTTCTTTATTTGTGAGGGATCCTTGCCTGCCTTAGGTATCAATGTTATACTTGTTTCATAGAATGAGTTTGGAAGTTTACTTTCTTTCATGCTCTGGAGGAGTTTGTGTAGGATAGTTGTCAGCTCTTCCTGGAATGCTTGGTACAGTTCTTATGTGAAGCTGACTGGCCAGGGCTTTTCTTTAATTGGTAATCCCTTATTAATTTTATCTATTTCTTCTATGGCTATGGATCTGTTGAGGTTTTATAATCTAGAGAGGGATTGTTTTACCAAGTATTTGTCCATGTCTTCCAAGTTGTTGAATTCATTGGAGTACAGACCTTCATAGTACTGTGTAATTTGCCTTTTAATTTCGTTAAGATCTGTTGTAATTTCACCTGTTTCATCCCTCATCCTATTTATGTTTACTCCTTCCTTTCTTTGGTTAGGTTTGCCAATGGTCTGTCGATTCTGTTAATCCCTTAAAGAACCAGCTTTTTTACTGCATTGGCTTTTTGCATAATTTAAAAAATTTTGCCACTTGTTTATCTCTGCCCTGAGTTTTATTATTTCTTTTCTCTTGCTATTAGTGGGATTATTTTGTTGACTCTGTTCTAATTTCTAGAGGTTTTGTGACAAGTATCAATCAAAAGTCTTTCTTTTTCACATTTGCATATATGGCTATCACACTTCTTCCTCTGGTAACTGCTTTTACTGTGCCCCAAAGTTTTTAGTACATTGTGATCTCATTGTCATTGGTTTCAGAAAACTTCCTAATTTTATCTCTAATCTGGGTTAGTACCCACTCATTTTGCAGAAGAGAGTTATTCATCCTTGATATAGTTAAAGTTTATTGTGCCAACCTGGCTGATAAACACATGTGGGATTAATTGAAGAGCGAAGGGATACATGTAAGGTGACCAGATGTCTCACTTTTGGTGGGACAGTCCCAATTTTTAACAATTTGTCCCATGTCCTGCGGCATTTAAAAAATATCCTGATTTTTGGAAAGAATGCATGACAAGCTAGGGAACGACGGGAGAACGGAAAGGGGATATACGGTTTATGGCTGCCATGTGGCTATTTCTCCAGGATATGAGTTTTATATTATTTTTGTTAATTTTATAATGCTAAACTTTAATAATAACAACAAATAATTGTTGAGAAATTATTATCGAGAACTTCTTATCAAAGTTTGCATTGTTAATCAGTTGTTAGAATTCAACCATCATTATTTGGACTTAATGAACAATGTCATTTTTTGGCATTGGCAACAACGAAAACATTTTGTAACGGTCTCTCAGATGATACACATCGTACTGCGTGCTAGTGCTAGTTAAACAAGTCACGTCAACAAATCAGCTATTCTGCTAATGCTAATTTCTTTTCTTCATCTCCATAAGTTGTTTTCCCCCAAAATTCCTGTATTTTCGAGGAAGATGAAGCAGTATTTAAATATGTTTTGTTTATGTGTCTCCAAGTGCTTTGAAATATCATTCTTCCCACCATGCAAAAATCATTCGATCATATTACTCAAAATTTCCCATATAGTAATATTTCTGAAAATGACCTTTTAAATGAGGTATCATTATTAAAATATATATTGATAAGGAAAGGTTAAATATTGGGCATCAGCAAAAATCACAATAGAGACCGAATGGTTAGAAATATTTCATCATTTTAAAACAAACCATGTTCCATACAATAATGCACTAAAAATTGTGGAATACACACTGTCCTTACCAGGAACTAATACTATGACTGAACGCGCTTTTTTCTACGGTAAATAAAGTGTGGTCATCACAAAAATCACAATTAAGTGTTGAGACTTCGAAAGTCATTTTATGTGTGAAATATCATTTAACAAATTCTTGTGAAAATTTTCATGACCTTTTAAACAACAGCAGCAATCTACTAAAAATTTTTAATCAAGAACACCCTCCCTGCCCCCCCCGCCCCCCGTCAATGGTGTCCCTCTACACCAGTGTTAAAATATGGTCACTTTAGATAAATGGCTCTGTGAGCCTTGCCTTTATAGTTCTCAGGTCTCTGGCTTTGTAATTGTCGGACCAGGGTGCAGCTGCCTTAGCCAGTTCTCTGCTTCCGCTGGCAAGGCTCACTTCCTACAGGACATCCCCAAGGAGAAGCTGCATGGAACCCCAATGCAGCCCTGGGTGCTGGAGCAGTCACGTGGAGACCCCTGCCAGTGCTGCAATGCTTACATGTTCACTGATTCAGCTTTCCTTCTGCAGTCCGTGTTATTGTGTGTGTTTTGTGAGATGGAGGAGGACTTTGTGGATTGGTGTTGGACATATGGGTTAATATTAGACTTGTGGGCTTGGGCAGCCCTGGGTTGGGATGTTTTCTTGATGTGCACTTACCCTGTATACAAAACTCTCTTATAACATATGAGTTTCTGTGGATCTGTTTCTCTAATGTACCCAGACTCACACAATCCTCAGTTGTTTGCCCTTGTGTTTGCTACCATCCTTTTGTTGATTTCCAGCTTTATGATGCAGTCATATGATTGACCTCTGTGTGTTTGAATTTACTCAGGCTCAACTTGTATCCTAGCATAAGGTCTATTTTTAAAAAAATATGTGCCAGGTGCATTTGAAAGGAATGTGAATATATTTGCATTTGGGTGGAGAGCTCTAAAAAATTGTCTATCCAGTCTAGTTGTCTAATTATTGAGTTTAGTTCTATAGCCTCTTTGTTCAGCTGCTTTCCAAATTCATGAATCAGCACAAGCTGCTTACCTGAGTGCCGTTTTGCCAGAGTGTGTAAGCTCTATGGCATGAAGTTGGAAGCAGTGATGTCTTCTGTCTTCTTTATGAAGTAGGGACTTGACCATCTGTCAAGAATAAGGTGGATATGTGAATGGGGGGAGTGCAGAGCAGAGACCCAAAGCCCATCTGTAGGCAATTGGACATCCCCTTACAGAAGGGTTGTGGGGAGGAGACTAGCCAATCAGGTGCAGTATAGCACCGATGAAACATACAACTTTTTCTAGTTCTTTAATGCTCCATACCCCCCACTATCATGACCCCAAGTCTACCTTACAAATTTGGCTGTACCAGAGGATGTACACTGGTACAGATAAGAGCTGGAAACACAGGGAATCCTGAACAGATAAAACAATATTGAGAGTAGTGATCCCAGGAGGGTAAGGGGAAGGTGAAGAGAGAAAGGGGAAACTGATCACAGTGTTCTATCCATAACCCCCTCCTAGGGGGATGGGCAACAAAAAAGTGGGTAAAAGGAGACATTAGTGAGTATAATACATGAAAAAAATTTATAAATGATCAAGGGTTTGTGAGGGAGGGAGGGGGAAAATGAGCTGATACCAAGAGCTCAAGTAGAAAAAAAATGTTTTGAAAATGATGATGGCAACAAATGTACAAATGTGCTCTACACAAGGGATGTATGTATGAATTGTGATAAGAGTTGTTTGAGCCCCCCAATAAAATGTGCTTTTTTTAAAAGAAAAACCATGAGGCGGATAGGTGTAGAAAAAGCTGTAGATAGGTATGGGAGAATTGTGATGGTTTGAACTGAGACTGGAAGAGAGACTTGACCTGGGAAACTTAGCTTTCCTTGGCAACATTGAGAGGCCTGGTATAGTATTCGTAGTGATACTATTTGATTTGAGCATGTGAATCTGTGATTTTCTCCACTTATACTTAGATACTTGAGATAGTTAGGGTTTATTTTGCCAACCTGGCTGATAAACATATGTGGGATTGATTGAAGGGTGGAGAGATAAATGCCTCAGTAAGACTTGCATTTCTGGTTCTTGGGTCTCTTGCTCTCTGATGGTCGGACCAGGGTACAGCTTCCTTAGTCAGTTCCCTGCTTCAGCTGGCAAGGCTCACTTCCTGTGAGACATCCCTGCAGAAAACCACATGGACCTACCCTGATGCAATCCTGGGTGCTGGAGCAGCCGCATGGAGACCCCTGCCAGTGCTGAGATGCTTACATACTCACTGATTTGGCTTTCCTCCTGAAGTCAGCATCATTGTTTGTGTTTTGTGAGATTTAGGAGGACTTTGTAGATTGGTGTTGGATATATGGGCTAATGTTGGACTTAGAGGCTTGGACAGCATTGGGTTGGGATGTTTTCTTGATGTGTACTTACCCTTTATATAAAACTCTCATATATATAAGTTTCTGTGGATTTGTTTCTCTAGTCTACCCAAACTAACACAATACTTGGCCTGAGATGTGGAAGAAGCAGTAGACATTCTGAACCATGTAGGTTTAAGTAACAGGATTGGAAGCTGTTGGTAAGAGAATGAATGGCTCATGAAAGGTTGGATCATAGTGTTTAAATTAGAAAATGTCTACAGTGACCGACTGATTTAAATTAGAGCATTTGAACCAAATTTTTAGGAGTCCAGCAGTTCAAGCCCACCCACTGTGAGAGAAGGATGAGGCTCCTGTAAAGACTTACAGGCTCAGAAACATATCTAGGGTCTGTGTGAGTGAAAACCGACTAGGTGGCAGTGGAATTTTAAACTACATTTAAGCTACCTCTGTAGTTAGTTCTTCCAAGTTAAGTACTTGACTAGACTAAACGAGAGATCTCTTTTAAGGAAGGAAAGCAACTGCCTTGAGTGTGTGGGCAAAAGGAAAACATGGGCTCGGCAAATAGCTTCTCTGTGAGCGCTCATCAACAGATGGATGGATAACTCAAATGTGGCACACGCAGTCCGTGGAATTTTACTGAGCACAGCTACACAGAGAAATGAACTCTGATCCATGAGAACACACGCGTGAACCTCGAGCACATTATGCTAAGTGAAATAAATAAAGATGCAAAGGGACAAATTTACAATGTATGAGATCACATATAAGAAATGTTCTCAGGAGACCTTGCTACGCAGACCCTGAGCAGTGAGTCTCTGCACTGCTAGAACCTTGCCAGACACGTGCTGAAAGGGAGCAGACATGTGCTGAGAGATGATGGCCGGGCTCGGGCTGGGGCTGGGGCTGGGGCTGCTGCTCCGGTATTGCTCCTCGCCATGCAGATGTACTCAGTCACAAACATGCCACAGGACCTGTAGCTAACTCTTCCCCACTTTATCTCGGCTGCCACAAGGTTAGCTAAATGCCACCCACCAAGGAAATGGAGGCTTCTTGCAGTGCACAGCCAGTCTCCCCATGGCTGCATTCTCCCTTCCACACCTCTGTTTTAAGAGACTCGGGTCAAGCAACACCTCTACTTCCCTATCTATCTTTTAAACCCAATCCATGGTGACAACAAGTTCAGGTGGAAAGGAAAAATCAGATCTTTATGGACTCTACTGTTTCCACACCTATTTTTATCAACACAGAAAATGTTGAGACTTAAATTTCACTGATTGCAAGAATGTGTGAAGAGTTTGACGCGAGGATGAATGCCAATATTGTATGTTTAGAGTTTCATGTACAAGGTGAAGAGTGACAACATCCAAAAATTAAGAGGTGGTTTCTTTAAAGTGGACTAAGAAATATGGACACTTACAATGGTACCTTAAAAAGTGGTTTTATCTTTTCTAGAGATCATGGATGGGATGTGGAATGGACGCTCATTTGTCCCTTTGTTCTTGAAATCTCTAAGGTCATAACGTGATTACGTAATATGAAAACCTTGTGGTTTTATTTATATGTACATGAGAAGGGGCCTCCAGATGTTACTGTAAATCCTCCATGCATTGTTTCATAGTACAGATTTAATGCTGATATACCTTAGATGAAAGTTTTACATTATTAAACTATCACTGCTCTCTTGGGACCTAAGCTCTTACTTTAAGTTTTGGCTTTGACATTGCACTCGGCGTTTTATGTAGTTGACATGTGCCAGGGACTGAGGGATTGGGCTGTACTTTAAGTCCAAGAATAATGAATGAATTTTGCTTATATTCGTATTATAAAGTCAAATAGTAAGCATTTCTGATCACCGATTCCCATTCAACAAGAGCACCTGTTTCATTTAGCTAAAACTGATACCAAAGAGTAAGAAGTGTATTAACATCCACTAATTTTTAAATGCTGATTTTTATTTCTCTGTTGGTTAAATATTTTTTACAATGTAAATATTCCATCCGTTATGAAAATCAAGCAAAGGAAGTCTTGAAATAAAAACATGTGAAAGAGCCAAAAATAATGTAAATCAAGAATTTGGGAAGTGAATACTGAAAGCTAATTTGCATTAAATTCACAAAAACTTTTATACTTTTTCTGTAAATATAGAGAACACTTTTTTTTAACTTTAAGAATCAGAACAGTCACATTTGGAACCCTTTCTGTATCAGTCAATATTTTTAGAACCTGGTCCTAAGCCTGGTGTGGATTTGATTCTGGAAAGTAAACCTTTCATAACGGCCTTGACGCACAGAAGCCTTCTAATCATACACACCCCATGAAGTCTTTTGTTCACATAATCACACGCTAATCCCTCGATGTTCCGGTATCTAATATGAACACAGTAGTGTGGATAACCAAAGCCATTTTCCTCCATCATTCAGAACCTGTACACAAGAACAACCAGATCCCACCCATCTCAGGCTATTGCATGTGCTCAAGAATACTCCCCTCTGCTTCACCTCTGATGATGTACACCTGTTTTAGATTGTGTATTTCTGTATTTATGCTTTGGATCCTAGTAACCTCTCATGTTATGGAATTGATTTGCATTGAACACAAGCTGCAAGTAAAAATGAATGGCTAGAAGAGCAATCCATTCAAAAGAAAGAAAGAAATATCTTCAATCGGAAAATGTATATAAGAGACAAAAAGTAGATTAGTCTCTACTGGACCTCAGGGGAATGGAGAAGATAGAGCTTTTGCTTAACAAACATTGAATTTTTATTTGAGGTCATGAACAACTTTTCGAAATAATGATATTTGTGCAATTGATGAATACAGCACATCATATCTGTGCAAATGTGTGCAATACAATGTGACATCTGTGCAGTATAATGCATACACTCATAATCATGATGAATACATATACACATAGTACATGACTAATAATGCCATTGAATTGTATACTTAAAATAGTTAATATGGAAAATTTTTAGTTGTGTAAAATATAATGAAAAATAAAAGCTTATCTGCTTAAATGCCCATCCTTAACACCATATTCTTGGCATCTGAGAATCACCAGCTAGACATGGTTATTAAAAACTGTACTGCCTTTGAGCCTTAATTTTAAGTTATTTCCTTTCAGTTTATTTTCATTTCAGCTTACTCTTGAGGGGATGTTGCAAAGTGTTGAGTTAGGCCTCATCACCGTCACCCCAACAGACAGGGCATCTGCCATAGCAGCCCCGCACGTTAACCGAGGGCCACTCCTGCAAAAGTAGGTTCCAAAGCTTGCATCTGTCCCCCTTTCTAGCAGAATACGCAGACCCTCTCAGCAGTTTTTCCTCCTTTTGGCAGCTACATCACAAATTAAGGGATACTTTGCTTACTTGGACCATTTTTAAGTAGGATTTTATCCTATTTTGGTGAAGTTTGACAATATTAGAAACCAAACATTTTCTCTAGCTATGTCGTGTTGTTCTTTATGACACTGATCAGTATGAAATAATTCACTATGTCTTGAACCTTAAACATCGTATTGTTCATGGAATATATAATAATATTCTGAAGAAGGTTTAATGACCAGTTAAAAAGTGGATGGCGGACCTTCACCCACCATCCCACCCCCTACTACCATGACCCCATTCCATCTTACCAATGGTCCATCTAAGGGCTCAAACCACAGGGAATCCAAACCAATAGACCCTTCAGGACCAATACGGGGAGCATCGATACTAGGAAGTTAAGGGTGTGTGTGTTGGGGGAAGTAAGATCGACGTATGACCCCCATCCCAGGGGAATGGACAGCAGAAAAGTGGGTGAAATGAGACAGCAGTTGGTGTCAACCATCAAAAAATAATAATTTATAAATTATCAAGGGGGCATTTGGGAAGGAGGGAGGGAGAAAAAGGAGGAGCTGATGCCAGGGTCTCAAGTCAAAAGAAAATGTTTTGTAAAAGATGATGACAGTATATGTAAAGATGTGTTTGACCCAATGGATATATGTATGGATTGTGATAAGAGCTGTAAGAGCCCCCAATAAAATAAAGTAAAAGTTTTTAAAAATGGACTGTGGGAGACATAGATGAGAGAAAGAGAAGCCACGTGGAGAGAATGACCGATGGAAAAGAACTTGAGAGAGGGTGATGTTGGGGGGAAGAGAAAGAGCGGATCTTGAGGCACCTCAAGTTCTGTGAGCGGGAGGGTCCTACCTCTGGTGGACTGGAGAGCACCTGCCCGTGGGGTCCGATTCCTGACTTGACATTTATGGAAGTTTTTATGTTTCTACAGTAAGCCTGGTTCTTTTTGAAAATGGAAGTATCTTTATTCCTCTTTTATATTGAAGGGATTATCTTTTTAAGTAAAAGTGCATATTGCTTTGTATATAACTTTCAAATAACTTTGCCCATGTAAAAAGGCAGGACTTAACATTTTTAAATTTCTAGAAATTATTTAGAAACTGGCTATGATAAACAGCCTGTTGGTAGTTACAAGAATACTTTGTGTGATGGCTGAAAGTTGAGTTTGTTTCATTTGCTTGAATCACTGTCTGAAAGTTGAAATGATATTGCTTCAACATTTTAGCTACCTACCACATCACATTTTTATTCCTAGTGGGAAAATGTACAGTTGAAAATGCCAAGAATGTACCTTTAAGAACCTCTTGTGAATAAATGTTAATCACTATTGTTCCAATGTTTTTGACGGAATGAGCTTAGCTTGTTTGTGAGATAGTGCCACATTGGTACTGCCTTAGGAACTTTTCTGTGAAGAGGTAGTAAGGATTGTAGGTTTTGCAGGGCAAGTGGCAAAATTGAGGATATTATGCAGATATTTACATAGCAAGGGAGAGACATTTTTCCACAAAAGTTTTATGATGAAAGAGAAATTTAAATAATAGCAATAATGATAAATATTGGGTACAGTTTTGTAATGCAGGTTTACTATGGAGAAGAATGAAATTACTATTATGTTTTTAGATAGCATTCCACTTAGTTGGAGTTCAAAGTTAATGTTCTCTGTTGTCAAAAATCAGTGGAAAATATTTCCTTACTAGTGCTGTTCTGTAATGAGATTTTATCTTTGATAATGTCTTTTCATACAGATATTGGCGCTTAATTTTAATTGAGCATATTTATCTCCCCGATGGTATTTGTAGAATTCGATCAGATTCTTTTCTTGACAATTTCTTTTTAGCATATCATCAACTCATAGATTAATCATTTCCCGTAGGAGGTGATGGAAGTTTCTCAGTTGCACAGTTAAGTGAATTTTGAATTGCATTTGCATCGAGGTCTAAAAAACACTCTACAGCTGAAGTTTGAGCTCCAGAAATATGTCCACTGCAGATTTGTGTGGAGTGAAGATCTGGTTTCTTGTTTTGACTTGTGATCTTGTGGAAGTGTGCAAAGCAGCATGACCTTACTTGTGATGCAAACAACATTCATTATTGAAATTACTTTAAGATGATATCAGCTCACATAGAAGCGATGTTTTGCTTTGTAATTAATTGATTAAGCAACATTATCAAGTATACAGCTGTTAGAGCAAACCAGCCTCTAACAGTCTCACAGGGTCCGTCCTTAGGCACAATTGTACGGTGATGATATATAAAGATCACTGTAAATTCATAGAAGATAGGAGAGATAGGAGAGAAGGTAAAATTAAGGAGTCAGACACATTTTATGGTAGGTAGCATGCTTACCCCCAGCCTGGCCATGGTCTCAGCAGCCAGTCTGAGCAGAGTAGGAGGAGAGTCACCCCCTACTTTATTTCTTACCAAGGCCTATATACACTTAGGGGCGTGCAAGCCCCCATGATTCCGTAACCACATACATCACAGGAAGGGGCTATACAATAGGCATATGTGTCGCAGGAAGGGGATGGTCTAGGGGTATACATGTGACAAGAAGATGGGAAGATCCTAGACTCCATATGGCAGCCTAACCTTAATCCTGGAGTTGACTGGACCTATTCTGAGCTCTGCTTCAGGAAAGCAGTCCACTATCCTTATCCGCAGGGTGTGAACCCCACCTATGGTGCGACATACAATAGAATCTGATTGCTCAATATGGCTGATCGCCCTCAGGGAGAATACCTCTAAGCAGCTGACCGGAAGCAGCAGGCAACCTGGTATCCCACGTACAGCAATAGCCAATTTCCAAAACCATTTAATATCCAACAATAGTGGTTCAGGGCAGTTTTCATTTCAGAAAAAGTTATGTCTTAGCCCACAAAATTACAGTAACACATCATTACTCTTCAGCCATGGAATTGCTGTGTAGTGGAACAAATCAAGCTTTATTCATCTCTATTTCTGCCCCCCAAAAATCCACAGAACTGATGATGGATAAATTCACAAGGCCATTGTTGACTGGTTTAATTCTCCATGAAAGCTTAAAATATTTATTACATAATAGCTGCTGTTGAATAACACAATGGTCATTCATAGACTTTTATTATCCTTCCAGCTTTGAAATATGTCTGGCCAAACCTTTTTATGCTTTACATCTATTGGGTATAGTGCTTTTGAATCGCTTTCACTCCGTTGTACTGAATTAGTACACCTCAACTTTGAAAATAGTCTCGCCTATTGTTGGTCCATGAAGACTATTCATAGAGACAAATTCTTTAGTTACTTCAAACTAAGCACTGACTTCTGGTACAGACAGTGTTGTACATGAACTGGACAAGAACAACTCAATCTCTGATAAGAAGCTAAACAGTGTATTAAAGGGGGACAGAAAAGAGAAAAAAAGAACCTGCGCAGGGACCAGGTCCCCAAAGAGAGGGAGGAAGGCTGGTCCCAATCGCTCACAGACGTGGGTTTTTATAGGGTGGGGTAAACAATGGGGGCTTTACAGCTGTGCGAGCAAGCAAGCAAGAACAGAAGCAGACTTTGCAGTTAGCCTTGACATTTTAAAGCTATTTATTTTCTTTGAGAGAGATGGTGTGGCCTTATCTTGCAGCTGCTTTTTCTGGCAAATGTTTGCTTGACCTTAACCTCAGGGGATTTTCCGTAGCTTGCCCCAAAATGGAGACTGCTACAAGATGGTTCCACTCAGGCCAACTATTACAACAGCATTTGAGCAATGTTGGTGACATCTGCTGGCTGATCAAGGGCCAAGAAAAACCACATAAAACCATTTGCTTTGATTTCTAATTGACTATTTGGGTCTAATTGTGGCAAAATTCACCAAGGGGCAAATCACCTTAAACATGTTTATTTTCTCTGGATACTTTTCTTCAGCTACTGAAATAAAATATTTTTAATTAATTCACCATTGATATGTAACTTTGCTTAATTGGCTAACAAATAAATAATTGAAAATATACCTTGGTAGGTTTTTCCCCCTATCGAAATGTTAAGTTTTGAAGAATATTTGCCATGTATAGGCATGAATATATTGTTTTATAAGTTACTCATTATCTGACCATTAATTTCCTATATTTTGGAATGTTACCATGCGTGCTTCGTTTGATAATGTTATTTAGTGTAATTACTGGTTTTTCTGCACAATGCCATTGCGTATTAAATACCATACTTTGCCATTGAACTTGAGAGCAAAATAATCCATACGCCTTTGTGTCTTAAAACACAGCATATAAAGTCCACTTCTCTTCTTGTTCTGAGTGAAGAGCACGCAGTGCTGATCATGAAGAAAAGCACAGTGGGGTGAGGCGATCAGCAACACTGCAAACACTGTTGCATTTAACCATGTCACTGCTTTATCCTGTGCTGACAGCAATGGAAAACGAGGGGAGGAAAAAAGGAAATGAGGGTAGTGCTCAGTTGGTATGTGTTGCGGTCGTAGGAAACTGTGAAGGACTGACTATGTCTGTGATTCACTACACGTTTCTTTACAGATGCTGACATTGAATTTCATACACTTTCCATGTATATGAGATGTGTCTATCGCCTTGGTTTATTTCAATGATTTAAAAATATAAAAACCATTCTTAGCTAATGTTGTTAGATGCCATTGCGGCAATTCGAACTCATAGCGACCTTATGAGCAACAGAAAGAAACACTTCCCAGTTCTGTGCCATCTTCACAATTGTTCCTGTGTTTGAGCCCATTGTTGCAGCCCGCGGGTCCGTCTATCTCATTGAGGATCTTCCTCTTTTTCCTTGACCCTTTACTTTGCCAAGTATTATGGCCTCTTCCAGGGACTGGTCTCTTCTGATAACAAAGCCAAAGAATGTGAGACAGTCTCACCATCCTTGTTTCTAAGATGTGTTCTGGCTATACTTCTTCCAAGATAGATTTGTTTGTTTTCCTGCTGCTTCTCTGAATGTGGCTTGTTGGTATAAGTAAAATGAAATCCTTGTTGTCTGCAACCGTGCTGCTGTCTTTTGGTCCAGGTGGGAGGAGTTTTGCTTTCTTTTCATTGAATTGTGACCCATCCTGAAGGCGGCAGTCTTTGATCTTCATCAGCAAGTGCCTCAAGCTCTCCTTGCTTTCAGCAAACAAGGTTGTGTTATCAGCGAACTGCAGATTGTTAGTGAGTTTTCCTCTAATTCTGAGGCCATGCTTTTCAAAGTCTAGCTTCTCAGATGATTTGCTCAGGGTACAGATTGAATAAGGACGATGAAAGGCAAGAAGCCTGGTGCACACCTTTCCTGATAGGAAACCCCGCAGCATGTCGTCCTTCTGGATGACTGCCTCTTGGTCTATGTGCAGGTCCACATGAGCGTCCATCTGACACCAGAAACGATAGCCCGTATCCCACATCCTGTTTTAAATACAGTTTGAATCTCTGGAAGCTCCCTCTTGATGTTCCATGGCAACGGTTTTTGAATGATCTTCAGCAACATTTTGTGTCTGATGTTAAAGATATTGTTTAGGTCATCGTTCTATGGAACGGGCCCCAATGTGGATCTCTTCTTGTTAGCTGGCCTTCCGAATTTTTGGACGTAGACCAGTGACTGCTTCCAGCACTTCATCAGCTTGTTTGGAACATGTTCATTGGCATCCCTGCAATTCCTGGAGCCTTGTTTTCGCTAACACCCTCAGTGCAACTTGGACTTCTTCCTTCAACACCATCAGTCCGTGACCCTATGCTGTCCCTTGAAATGACTGAATGCTGACCAGTTTTTGACACCGTCACTTGGTACACTGTCCGTCTTGTTGGGATGCTTCCAGCAGCATTAAATATTTTGCCCCTAGACTCCTTCAGGGGTGTGACCCAGTGCTTGATTTTTTCACCCTCCATCTTTTTTCAGCTTGAAATTTGCTGAGCGTGTGCTTTGCTTCTGGGTTTTCTCACTGCAGGTCTTTGCCAACTTGATGACAATGCTTTACTTTGCCTTCTTGAGCTGCTTTTTGCAAGTTTTTGTTCAGCTCTTTTACTTCACCATTTCCTCCATTCACTGGAGGCAGTCTGTGTTTGAGGGAAAGTTTCAGAATCTCTCTGACATCCACTTTTTTGGGTTAGTTTTGTAATAAACCATTGTATTAGGATACAGTCCTGACATCATAAAATTCACTAATCCAGCCATATCAGGAAGTGCTGTATAATTGCTATCACACTCGGTTTTAGGACATTTTCTTCCTTCTTGTACTCCTTGTCATTAGTTCCCCATCCCCCACCCCAACCTTCCAGTTATTGTCTCTATAGATTCACCCATCCTGGGTTTCATTCACTGAAAGATAGAGTCCAAAGGCTAGTAATAATAACAAAATACAACAGAGATACACTCCAACTGGAAAGAAAACAGAAACAACCTACAGCAGACTTAACATGCTGACATGTACTTTGGTCTTTTTTTTCCTTTCCTGTCTTTTTAATGACCTCGTGGGTTTCTTCATGTATGATGCTCTTGGTATCATCTCCCTACGCATCTGATTTTTCATCATTAATGGCAGTGCATCAGATCTGTTCTTGAGATGGTCTCTAAATTCAGGTGGGACACATTCAAGGTCATACTTTGGCTCTTGTGGACTTGTTTCAATTCTCTTCAACTTTAGCCTATACTTGAATGTGAGCAAGTGATGGTGTGTTCTACAGTTTTTCCTTGGCTTTGTTTTGGCTGATGATACTGAGCTTCTCCATCGTCTCTTCTCATAGATGAAGTCAATATTATTCCTGTGAATTTCACATGGCAAGGTCCACAGTGGCCAAATATCTTCTTGAAAAAAAAGATATTTGAAATGAAGAAGTCCTGGATCTTCCAAAATTCTACCATAGAATTGCCAGTTTCAGTTCTATCACCAAGGCCATATTTTCAACTTTGCCACCAACTTCTATACTCTAGCATTGGGAAATAAAAATCATAACTTCAGCCCATGTAAAAACAGAAGGCCAGCTTTGGCCTGGAGGCTTTAATTTGCTGACGCCTGCTTTCGTGAGACATAGGTAGCTAGTTGTTAGGCACCATTGGTTTAGTTCCAACTCATAATGACCCTATAAACAACAAGACAACACACTGCCTGGTCCCATGCCATCCTCACAAGTGGTATATTTGAACTTATTGTTGCAGCCACTGTGTCAATCCATGTTTTTGAGAGTCTTTTTTGCTGCCCTTCTACTTTATCAAGCATGATGTCCTTTTCCAGGGACTGATCTCTCCTGATAACATGTCCAAAGTACATGAGATGAGGTCTCATCATCCTTGCTTCTAAGTAAAATTCTGGCTGTACTTCTTTCAAGACAGATCTGTCTGTTCTTTTGGAAGTCTATGACACCTCAATATTTTCTGCTAGCATCAAAATTCAAATGCATCCACTTTCCTTTGGCCTTCCTTATTCAGTGTCCAACTTTCACATGCATCTGAGGCAATCAAAAATACCATGGCTAGGGTTGGGCACACCTCAATCCTCAAAGTAACATCATTGAATTTTAGCACTCTAAAGAGATTGTGGGGAGCAGATTTACCCAATTCCATGTGTTGCTTGATCTGTTTGCATGACTGCCTCTGGGTCCATGTGCGGATTCTGCATGTGCACAATTAAGTGTTAGGGAACTTTCCTTTTTTTCAAGGCCACCCAAGGCACCCACAGTAGTATGTGTTGGCATGGTCAACAAAACACAAGTAAACATTGTTTTGGTCTTCTCTGCTTCCAGCCAAGATCTATCTGACATCAGCAATGATATGCCTGGTTTTACGCCTTCTTCTGAATCCAGCCTGAACCTCTGGCAGCTCCCTGTCAATGTATTGCTGCCATTAGCAAAATTTTACTTACATGTGTGTGCTATCAGTGAAATTGTTCTCTAAGTCGCGCATTTTGTTGGGTTACCTTTGTTTAGAATGAGTACAAATATGGAACTCTTCCAGTCAGCTGTCTTTATACAGCTCGTCATACGTATTTTGTTAGAACAAAATATACTTTTGATTACATTTGCTTTCGGTAATAGATGTAAGATTTTCTCACACATTGCTATGATACCAAGGTGTGGCTATATGAAGATCCATGATAGCTTTTAAAAGAGATTTTAGAGCCCAGCGCCGAATCCCTGTTCGTGGTGGGGCGTGGAAAACGTGGCGTATGGAAGACCCACTCCCTGGTGTCGCTCGTGGGGGACACAAGTCCTTCTGATTGAGGCCCAGCCCATGGACGACCGGGCCCAGGTCTTCCCAGAGTTGGGTTGCTTGGGAATGAAGCCCAAAGCGGGTGGTAAACTCCATCAAAGGCTAAATTTTTTTAAAAAGAGAGAGATTTTATTGGAAAACACTAGAATTTCTAGAAGTACAGAAGATGACTCAATTTCCTACAAATAGTGCATGTTTACAATTAGCAATTAAGGAGGCTTTCATTTTATATTTCAGGAAATATTTGTAGAAGTTTAACTACCAAGGCTCTGACCATTTCTTTTTCTACCATTTTGAATTTTAGGTGGCTAGAAGCCCTGGTGCGCCCCCTGGTGGTGCTGTGGTTTAGGTATTGCTGCTAAGCACCAGGTTGATGGTTAATACCCAGCAGGCTCCTTGGGAGAAAGATGAGGCTGTCCACCCATAAAGTTTCACAGTCTCAGAAGTCCTAGGGAGCAGTTCTGTTTTTTTCCTACAGAGCCAGTTGTGAGTTGGAATTGACTCGACTGCCAGGGGTAGGCACGTCCTGTTGGTGCACATGATTAAGCACTTGGCTAACTGAAAGGCTGGTGTCTGGAACTTACTCATTGGGTTTGCAGGAGAAATACCCAGTGATGTATTTCTGTAACAATTACAGCCATGAAAACCATTGGTCACGTGGGATTGCTACGAGGCACGAATGACTCCATAGCATCCAACAATAATGACAAATTTAATTACCTTGGAACACCTCAGAGTGAGCCAACTCCTTTGCTTTCCGCTGACTAATAAAACATGTGTCTCTAATGTTTAGCAACAGCTGGAGTTCCAGCTAGAGTTGGAAATGCAAGAAAAAGAGAGAAAGAGAATAGAAGAAATGCAGCAAGCTCAAGAGGGAGTAGAGAAGGTAATTTTGAAGTTTTATAAATGATTGTTTGATCGAAAACTTTTTAATTTTCTTAGGTTGCTTCTCCGAACTGGAAGAGCGGAGCCTTCGAACTTTGTACATCTTATGATAATGCTTTGCTTTGTCTGCTTTTGAGCTGTTTTTAGAAATTTTATGTGCAGCTCCAAGGACCTGCCATGTAATTGAGTTGTGTGATTTAAGCTGACCTTTCTCAGTCTCAGTTTACTTGTTTGAAAAGTAAGGATAACAATATGTTATCAGCCATATCTGTCTGGCTGTTGTAAGGGTCAAATAAGGCCATGTATGTAACGCTGCTTTGTGTGAAGTCCAGCTCTCTAATAGTGAAATGTGTAAAACACATTTTGCTCCAGTGTGTTTGTCCCTAATTTTTATATCTAGTATTACTGATTAATTCCTTTGTCGTATGTCCTGGTCTCTAAACAGGCATGTATGTCTCTGTGTAATGTTTGATGTAAAAAATCTAATTTATACTTTAAAATGTGTTTTGTATGGACTTTCATGAAAATTAACTATGAAGTAACTCATTTAAAAAATTACATTTCTTTTGACTGTCTCTGTATAATGTCAAACTTCAAGCAAAACCGTGTTTACGGGTATGCAAAACATTATATGTCATATAGAACAAACTTCTCGATGACTTAAGTTACACTTTCAACTGGCTATTTCATGATAGGTGTCAAGCAAATTAAAAAAGGCAGGAGGATGTAGTAAATCCCAGTCGGCTCCGTGACAGTGATTTGGATCATTGGATGGCCTCTAGGAGAGGCTCCGAGGTCTCCTTCCTGTTTTCTTGCGTGCCTTTTGCCCCTGTGTCTTGGCCCTTTCCCTTTTCCCACACCTTGTCTGCTTTCTAGGAGCCATGGTGGTGTCGTGGTTACACATTGGGCTACTAACCTAAGGTCAGCAGTTCAAAACCATCAGCCACTCCAGTCACAGTCCCAGGTCAGATCGACCTTGTCCTATAGCCTCACTCTGAGTTAGCATCAACTCAATGGCAGTGAGGGGGTTTGAGCATCAACTCAATGGCAGTGAGTTTGGTCTTTGGGGGTTTTGCCTACTTTTACTGCAGCAAATCATAGCTGTGGGTTTAATGATATGCTGACTTTTGTGAGTTCTCCAAACCTGGGGAGGGGGGCGGGGTCCCTAGGAGAGCCTGGTACACTTACCAAGCAATTTATTTTTCTTATGTTTTTTTGCTAAAGGTTTTTCTTCAGAGGTATTCAACTCTGTAGCTCTGAGTATTTCCCTAGAAAACTTCCCCTGGGATACTTATCCCTGCTTGGCCCCCCTTTCTTCCTCAGTGTAGCTTCTCTCCCACTCCAAACAGGCTTGTCAAAGCATTTTCTCAACTGAATAAGACAAGTGGATTTCCCTCATAGGAACTTTTCTTATGGGTTGCTAATGCAAATTAACGTTTCTACATCTTATATCCATTCACTGAGAGAGAGATTTGGGTAAATTTATCTGATAAATAGCATCTAACCAAGTGTGCCAAATGTTAGAGTATATTATACCTTTGTGTATAGGTAAAACGTGTGAAACAGAGAAAGAAGGCAAAATAAACTATAAAGACTAAAGAAAAATTATTTTCACTAGATGAGAATATGAGAGGTATATAGCAAATTAATCTCTAAAATGGATATTTTAGTTATCATTAAAAATTGCCGATGACTACTGACAAGAATTATTCCATTAGAACAAGAAGCATTTTATAACGTGGCTAGAATTCAGATGCTCATCCGACAGAAACATGGTCATCTTTTCTTAGGGTAGAATATTATATGGTATTTGGAGTTTACAATTTTGTATTAAGTGTATTCCAATTACTCCTGAAGAAAGATAGCTTTTTAATGTTAAATTGGTGATATAAAAATACTAATGCATGTGCATAAAATGTGTGACAAAATTATTTACTTCACTTTTACATATTACAGGAAATGAGAATGAATGTGGTAAAGAGTGAAGAGGCTTCACATTTAGAGGTGAGAAGATAGTTTTTCTGTGTTAGGCAAAACAGTTATCTTGGGAGTTAAAGGTGCATTTTGGTGCATTAATAGATAAAATGTTAATAAGGTTAGTATAAAAAACCCTGATGGTCCATATATCCTTACACATCCCATAAATAATAGGACACCAATAACATCTCAAAGTCAATAAAAATTATATATCCATTGCTGTGTTTTTAAAACCATAATTCTCTAAGACCACAGAATTGTGTATACTTTTAAAATTTTCCAAATTTACTTTTTAGAGTTTTAATGTTTATTCTTAGAATTCTCTTTTCATCAATAGGCATCAGCTCATTCCATGAATGATGTTGTATTTGATATTGTGATTCAGAAGGCGCTTATCAAAATCAAAAGGAAAATAATGTATTAACTTTGGAGTCATTTAAAAGTAAAAATTAACTTTGTGATTATAGGAAGCAATAGCAGACTCAGGCAAAACCCTAGCTGAAATTAGTGATCGGTATGGCGCACCTAACTTGAGCAGAGTGGAAGAACTTGATGAACCAATGCTATCTGATGTAAGTAACTCGACGAAAACATTTCCCCAAAAATCCGACGTTTAAAACCGTAATGCATTGCCTGGACTAGGTAGCAAATAAGTATTAGCTTCATGTAACTTAAGTATACACCTATGTCTTTCAAGTTAAACTTTAAAAACTCAAAATATCTTCCACAATATATACTTAAAATAATTTGGCTCAATACATAATCTTTTGGGCTATCACATTGGCTTTTAGTACCAAATCCTGGAACCAAAAAATATGCTAATTAGAGTGTATGTTTTACAGTACATTTATTTATTTAAGAAAAATACAGGATCTTCTCAGTGCCAGGCACTCTTCCAGATGCTGTTGTAAATAAAACAAGATAGTTTTTGACCTCGTGGAAGTTACTATCTAAGGCAGCGGTTCTCAACCTGTGGGTCGCAACCCCTTTCGGGTTCAAATGAGCCTTTCATAGAGGTTGCCTGATTCATAACTGTAGCAAAATTGCAGTGATGAAGTAGCAATGAAAATAATTTTATGGGGGAGCGGGTCATCACAACATGAGGAACTGTATGAAAGGGCCGGGGCATTAGGTTGAGAACCACTGGTCTAAGGGGGGAACCAGACAATAGGACAATTGTTACAGGTAGGTAATTTATTGTGAATGGAAGAGCTATTTATAAGGAAGCAGATTGGCAGGTGTATATATCATGTCTGCCCTGGCCTAGGGAGCCTTGGGTCCCTTTAATCAGTGCACTTGGGTCCCTTTAATCAGGGCCAGCCAGTCCACGATTCCTAAAGAAAGTTAGGTATTTGCTACTCAGTGCTGGGATAAGAGCACCGAAAGGATGCAGGCTCAGGTTGGGGAGAATGTAGAGAACGTGGGAGTGTGTGCATTGGGAGGATGTGTGGTCAGACAGTGGGGAGCAGGGTCAAACCATGAAAAGACTTTCAATTCCTGCTCAGAACCTTAGATTTTGCCCTAATGACAGAGGGGGCAAATATGACCAGAACTGCATTCAGGAAAGACCACGGTGGCCACCGTGTGGAGAAGAGAATGAAGAAGTGTGCAGAAGGAGTCATCTAGAGAGAGGAGTCATCGATGGCAGGAAGAGTCATCGATGGCAGGAAATGTATGGTGTTTTCAAGAGCGGTGAAGGTGGTGATGGTGGAAGGACTCAGTGCAAGTCATCATTGGAGTCCTTTTGCTAAAGGTCTGCTGTGTTCTGGCACTAGGTTAGGAACTAACACGTGAGGAAGCAGGGTTTTAAAGCAGGGGTTTCAGTTGTGGGTGCTGAGCTTCAGGAGACTGGGAGTTTCCCCATGAAAGTGTCCAGAGGTCATTGGATGAGGGGGCTGCGCTGGAGAAATACATCAGGCAGATAGTGGAGTCTCTGGTCAGTGAGGCTGCAGGAGCGAGGAAGAAACCTGAGAAGAATGCCTGGTTGTGAAGGAGAAAGACTGAACCATTAGAAACCTTAGCAGTTGGTCTTATAGAAGAAACAAGCCCACACAGATGGATGAGAAAGAATAACAGGGCAAGAGAAGAAAGGATGGGTTAATAATAAACAACCACACAGAAACTACCGAAATTCTGATTTCTTTAAGTGTGGACATTTTACACAGTTCAAATTATATTAAAACCTATTTACTGTCTATTTTGCTTCTAGGTTGCATTAAACATTGATCAAGATTGAATCAACCAGCCTAAGAGCAATAAACATTGCATGGTTATTGAAATGAAGGACATTTCAGTGTTTCAAGCTTCAGTACTGAAAATCTCCAATGGCTAAGTGCACCAGGCCCCCCCACCAAAAAAAAAAAAAGAGCCAACAACAAAAAACCCCCCGCAATTCTAAAGACAGTGTTATAGGGGGATTCATGTGTAGCCTTAATGTTTTGTTTGAATTTAGCTGATTATTTGTAGGCTTACATTGCTAAAACAGGGGGGTCTCCGGAAGTAAATAAAAATAACTAATTTGAGACAAACAATAAAAAGATTGTGTGTATCTGTACCCATATAAACACAAGACTGAGTTGAGAGTTACTGGTCCATAAGAAGTGGAAGAGGCTGCCACTGTGTAGGGCTTAGAAATGTGCATATCTTTTAAAAGAGAGATTTCCTCCTAGCAGGTAGCTGCAGAGGTTATTTGTGTGCTGGGGAGGGAAGCGCCTCGGCATTTGTTTAGATAAAGCTGATGGGGGTGGCTGGAAAAAGGATTAAGCTTTGTCAGCTCAGCCCACCCCAAACAGGGGCTTTCCTATTTCTCAGTCCTCTACCCAGTATGGCATCCACAGTCCAGAATTCCCTTTGGGAGGATTATGAAATCCTAAAATGGATATGCACAGGAATATTCACAGAGAGTGGGGTGGTTTATATTTTGTGTCAACTTGGCTAAGACATGCTTCTCAGCGGTTGCTCCGATGTTCTAGTCCATTTTGTCATACGATGTGAACGCTCATTATTTGGAAGAAGCATTCTCTTAGAAGTGTGGCCTGCACCCAATATGTAGATATGAGAATGTTCTCTCGCTCTCTCTCTCCTGCACTTGTCTTGTACTCTGGCTTGCAGTTCTTGGACAAGCTTTCAGCCAGGTACTTGGCTTACAGATTTTGGAGTTGCTAGCTCTTATAACCCTGTGAGCCAGCAGAATGCTACCTGACCTACAACTTTTGGATTTGTCCATTCCTGAACGGATGCACATGAGTCATGTGAAGTATTCAGTCGGCTCCCTGACCCATGGATTTGGGCCTTTCTAGCCCAAACAGTTGTATGAGCCCTTTCCACGAAGTAGATCAATCAATCACTCAATCTCTCTAGCTATATATTTCATTGGTTTTGCTCCTATAGAGAACTCAGTCTAAAATAGGACCCACAGAGTATTGTGAGGTGCAGAAAAGCATCACTTCCCTTAGAGCATTCAAAACACAAAAGAAGTAGAGCTATTGTGGAAGTGAGATTCTCACAGAATATGAGGTGCTTACCTGAGGGGATGTGAAGTAGTCTCAGTTCCTGGATGTCCCCTTAGTATCTGTGAGGGATCAGATCTGCCCTTCAACTTTGGGGAGAATCTTGCTTTCTTATAAGATCCTTCCAATCTGAATCTACATGTAAATTTTCTGTTTCTTTTTTTCTTAAATCATTTTATTAGGGGCTCATACAACTCCTATCACAATCCATACATATATCAATTGTGTAAAGCACATTTGTACATTTGTCGCCCTCATCATTCTTAAAACATTTGCTCTCCACCCAAGCCTTTGGCATCAGGTCCTCATTTTCCCCTCCCTCCCTACTCCCCTCTCCCTCATGAACCCTTGATAATTTGTAAATTGTTATTTTGTCATATCTTGCTCTGTTCCACATCTCCCTCCCCCCACTTTTCTGTTATATGTCCCCCAGGGAGGAGGTCACATGTAGATCCTTGCAATCGGTTCCTCCTTTCCAACCCACTCACCCTCCACCCTACCGGTATTGCCACTTACACCACTGGTCCTGAAGGGATCATCCGCCCTGGATTCCTTGTATTTCCAGTTCCGATCTGTACCAGTGTACATCCTCTGGTCTAGCCAGAAGGTAGGATACGGATCATGCCAGTGTGGGGTGGGGTGGTGGGGGGAAGCTTTTAGGAACTAGAGGAAAGTTGTATTTTTCATTGTTGCTATATCACACCCTGACTGTCTCGTCTCCTCCCCCAGACCCTTCTGTAAGGTGATATCCAGTGGCCTACAAATGGGTTTTGAGTCTCCACTCTGCACTCCCCTACTCATTCACTATGGTAAGAATATTTGTTCTAATGATGCCTGATACCTGATCCTTTGACACCTTGTGATCGCACAGGCTGGTGTGCTTCTTCCATGTGGGCTTTGTTGCTTCTGAGTTAGATGGCCGCTTGTTTACCTTCAAGCCTTTAAGACCCCAGATGCTATATCTTTTGATAGCCGGGCACCATCAGCTTTCTTCGCCACATTTGCTTATGCACCCATTTGTCTTCAGCAGTCATATCAGGGAGGTGAGCACACAATGATACGAATTTTTTGTTCTTTGATGCCTGATAACTGATCCCTTCAGCACCTCGTGATCGCACAGGCTGGTGTGCTTCTTCCATGTGGGCTTTGTTGCTTCTGAGCCAGATGGCCGCCTGTTTACCTTCAAGCTTTTAACACCCCAGATGCTATATCTTTTGATAGCCAGGCACCATCCATCAGCTTTCTTCACCATATTTACTTGTTCACCCATTTTAGCTTCAGCAGTTGTGTCAGGAGGGTGAGCATCATAGAATGCCAATTTAATAGAAGAAAGTATTCTTGCATTGAGAGAGTACTTGAGTGGAGGCCAAATGTCCCTCTGCTACCTTAATACTAACCCTATAAATATATGCACATAGATCTATTTCCCCATCCTCATGTATAACTATATTTGCATATGTACATATCTTTATCTAGACCTCTATAAATGCCCTCTGCTTCCCAGCTCTTTCCTCTATTTCCTTTGACTTCTCTCCTGTCCCACTATCATGCTCAGTCCCCACCAGGGTTTCAGCAATTCCTCTTAGTTACAGTACCCTTGATCATCCCAACCAGGCCTCTCACACCCTCCTCACCACCGGTTTGGATCACTTCTTGTTCCCTTGTCCCTGGGTTTATTAACACCACTACATTTCCCCCCACCTCCCATGTTGCTGCGGAACTGTCAGTTCCATTGTTTTCTCCTCCAATTGTTCATCTGTCCTATCTTATTTAGACAGACCTGTGGAGATAATAACATGCACAAAAACAAGACAGAAGAAAACAAAGCAACAGTATACAACCAGAAAACTAAACAACAACAAACCACGGACAAAGAACAAAACAAAATGCATCAAGAAAGAAAAGCTTGTAGTTAGTTCAAGATCGTTTGTTGGCCTTTAGGAGTGTTTTCCAGTCCAGTCTGTTGGGGCACCACGCCCTGGCCCCAAAGTCCACTTTCAGCATTCCCTGGGGACCTTGCCGCTCCATTGCCTTGCTGTTCTGTTGCACCCCCTTAATGTTTTGACTCGGTGTGACGGGATCCGATCGGGTGCAATTCCCTCACTGTGTCTCCGGTGTTGTTCCCTGTGGGGCTATGGATCAGTGAGGGACATCGTGTCTTATAGAGGGGCCGGCCATGTGGTCCTCTCTGTTGACTGGCTGCTCTAATTGGGAACATTGACCTCCTGGTCTGGTAGGTCAGGGTATGCTCCACTCTCTCCTCCTCCCCCTTCATCTGCTCCTGTGTGCTCTGATCAGATATGTCCCTCTTCCGGACTATATTCAGTGTTGTCCTTGAAATAAATTTTTCTGAGGGGAGGGGCAGGTGTCCACTTAGTAGTTGGTGTTGGGGCCGGCCCCCCAGACCTCTCTACTGGTTACCTACTCCCACGCAGGCATGTTGCATTCACATCTTGGAGAATCGGGTTGAAATCTTGTTCCTCTTTCCCTGTGGAGACACAAACGATACCTCCCCTTGGGTGAGTTAGTGCCCTGTGCCCCTGCTGCCCTTTTCTTTATTATTATTATTTTTTCCCTTTCCCTACCTCCTTTTTAGTTATCTACCATGTGTATCCCTGTATTTGGTCTGGTACCTGCCATATTACTGGTCCTCATCCCAGGAATGTTTGTATACTGTAGCTTTTTCCCTATTCCCTTTTTGCCTTTTTTTTTAAAGCTTACTCAGGGGAACCTTGATTTCTTTCCATCCTTAAACCAATGCTATCTTGGGGTATGTTTTCTCTTTGTTTCCCTCTGGGTGAGGTTGTTCTATGTGGTGGTCTCTCATTTATGCTTGGGGAGTGTTGTTCTGCCCATACTGGGTTGGCAAGGAGCTTTTGTAGGGCTGGGTTTCTTCTAATGTATTCTTTGAGTTCTTCCTTGTCTGGGAAGACTCTTACTTCTCTATCTATCGCTGGGTAGAGTATTCTTGGATTTGCATTGTTTTCCTTCAATTTTTGGAATATGTTACTCCACTCTCTCCTCTTCTTCATAGTTTGTGCTGATAGGTCTGAGCATATTCTTATTTGGGAACCTTTATATGTGATTGCTTGTTTTTCCCTAGCTGCTCTCATGATTTTCTCCTTTTCCTCAAAGTTGGATAGTTTAACTACTATGTGCCTAGGTGACTTCTTCTTGGGATTAAGTGTAGTTGGTGTCCTTTCAGTCGCCTGAATGGCTGCCTGATTTTCATTCATTAAGCTGGGGAAGTTTTCCTCCAAGAATTCTCTCACTATTGTTGCAGATGACTTCTTTGTTGTGTCTTCCCCAAGTAAGCCAATAATTCTAATGTTGTTCCGCTTCATAGCATCAGACATAGCTCTTAAGTTTTCTTCAGCTTCTCTGATGATCTTATTAGATTTTTGTTTGTGTTTATTAAAGTCTGCTTGGCTGTCCTCCAAGTCAGTGATGCAGTTCTCTGATTCCTCCAGTCACTTCTCGAGGTCTGTGTTTCTGCTACTAGTTTGTGTTATCTCCTCCCTAAGCTCCTGTATTTCTCTTTGATTTATGGCTTTTACCTCTTCTATCATTTCATTGTTTTTCTGTATTATTTCCCTCATATCCTGTATGACTCCAAGCAGCATTCTGAAAATTTCTTACTGTGGCAGCTCAATGTCTGCTTCTTCTATGCATGTCATTATGTTCAGGACATCTTCTGCCATTACCTTTTGTTTCTCCCTTTTTTTCCGTTGAGGTCATTGGGGCTGATGGCAGTTTGAGTTGTGTTGTTTTAGAGGAGCCAGGTGCCATTTCCCAGGGAGTTGAAGAGCACTGGCTCTCTCTGTAAGACTTGTAGGAGTGCTTCCTCAAACTGCCTATAGCTTATTTCACTGTGGAATTAACCTACCACTTTATCCACCTGTGGCTTCCCTCTCAGGGGAGTGACCCAGAAGGGTTGCCTGCTTTGGTGTTGTGGAGGTTAAGCAGAGGTTCCTGCAGCAGCTTGGAGCTTTGAGGAGTGTTGGCTGAGCTGCCTTATGCCCCCAGGCACACAGGGGGAATTCCCCAGTAAGAAGTTGAGCAGAGTATCCCCTGGTGGAGGTTGGCAGGGCCTTTCCCAGCCTCTTGTCTTTCCCCAGCCTCAGCTAGCTACCCAGCATAGAGGTCACCTAGGTGGGTGTGGCACAGGGGTAAATGCCCTAGGCTACGGGGAGTGGTCTGGAGGTTAGCAGTAGAGTGTGAGAGACCAAGAAAAAGACAAAGAGGAGAAAAAAAGGTTAAAAAGCAAGTCCGCAGAGTGTGGGAGCAGGGGGGAGGGGAGATATAGTGAAGAGCTGGAAACAAAGCAACAATGTAGCTGAGCTCCAGATCTGAGATCCCAGCCAGTGGAGCTGCAAGCATTTAGTCCCTGCTCAGATGCAGGAGGGGCAAACTGTGGCTGGGTTGAGAAATGGCCCCTGAGCAGACCTCCAAGACCAAAGGGGGGGGCGGGACAGAGAGGAACTGCAAGGGTCCAGTCCCTACCCTGCGGCAGGTGGTGGCAAACTGTGGCTGTGTTGAGATCAAGCCGCCCTACAGGCGCCAAATGGTCCTAGACTCCAGCAGAGACAGTGGTGGGGCCAAGGTGAAGCCCCAGCGAGCTTCCACTGAGGTAAGCCAAAAGCTCCCAGCCCTCAAAACCCTGTGGGTCTGTGCCTACTTATCTTTATGATGCTCCTCCTGGGCTCCAGCGGTGTTGAATTTTCCTCTAAGCAACTGTCCTGCGCCGAATTCTGCGGAGTCCCTCTGGAATGTGTCACTCTGCTATCTTGCCGAAGTTCTACCTACTCTGTTTCTTAAGAACAAAGGCACAGAAACAGCACCAGAGATTTTTTTTTCTTTTGGTTGTTTAAAAATTTTCTGTTTTTTTTTTTTATGACATATATTCCTCAGGTCAATGAGAACAGAGAAGCCTGGTGACTTGAATTGGTTTTAAGAGAAATTTTACATTTTTATTTTAGCACCCACCCACTCATACCTGGCGGGAAACCTGACAAAATTTTACATTTTTCGAAAGGTCATCAGGAACTCTGGATGACTTGTGTGTGTATCAGGCTGCCAGGTTCTGTGTCCCACAGAGATAACCTGTGCATGTACATTACCCAGGCTCTGTGTACGAGCCAGGCACTATCCAGTTCTTCTAGTCAGGGCTGTTGATAGAGCCAGGCACTATCCAGTTCTTCTAGTAAGGGCTGGGATTCAGGTGTTCCTCCTTAGGACTAGTTATTTCCTTGTGTCTTTGTCATCTCACATACATGTTACCTCCTGGTAACATGTCCCTGGAAAAGGACATCATGGTTGATGTGGTATTTGCATAATCTGGTGTTAATTTGGGCCTTGGGAGGATTAAAAGTGATGGCGTGGATCCTAGTCTGTCAATTGGGTCATAGCCAATGAGGCTTCTTTGTGAGCATTGCCTCATAAGAATTCTGGGAATTCCTGAATTTCCTCCTTGTAGGCGGGCGATACTTTTCTCTCTCTGCTGACTCCCTGATAGATGCTCTATTGACAAGACACATGGCGTTATACCCTGGGAACTGGAGAAGCCACATGAACCTACCCTGATGCACCCAGACCTCTGGAGCTAGAAAAACCACATAGAGACCCCTGCCAAAGCTGAGATGCTTTCAACACCACTGGATCCATAAGATTTCCAACTCACTGGCCTGTGATCCTCCTGCATTCGGCATCATTGCATGTATTTCGTGAGTCTGAAGAGGACTTTATAGATTAGTATTGGAAATATGGGTTAATATTGGACTTATGAACTTGATTTTTACTAGCCTGGGATGTTTTCTCAATATTCAATTGCTCTTGTATATAAAGCTCTTTCCTATATAGATATGAGTGTCTCTATGAATTTGTTTCTCTAGTCTTCCCAGACTAACACAGTTGGTAAAATAAGTCAGTGAAAAGGAGGATGATCTTCAATAAGATAGCTCAGCACAGTAGCTACAACCATAGGCTCAAACACAACATTAATTGTGAGAATGGAGCAGGATTGATCAGGGCCCTGTTCGGCTGTACATAGAATCTCCATGAATGGGAACTGATTTGACAGCACCTAACAACATCAACATCAATTGGTGGGATTTATGGTGGTTAAAGGAGCCCTGGTGGTGCACTGGTTAAAGTAACCACTAACCTAAAGGTTGTCAGTTCAATCACACCAACCTCTCCTCAAGAGAAAAGATCTGGTGATCTGCACCATACGGTGATACTTTTCTGTTAGTGGGTAAACCAGGAGAAGCAATCTCCCCTTGGGAAAGAAAGCTTAACAATGCTTATAGAGAACCCAAGGGACGAACACACGAAGTGCTAGGTTCCTAACTGAGCACTTTTGACCTGGTTTCTATGAATCCTCGATGATCCAGGCTGTGTGCCTATAGATTACTGGGAATTTAGACTCTCTTCTTTTAAACAGCACAACATCTTTTATAGGCCACACCTGAGGCTTGGATGTGGAAATCCCTAAGTCAGCGTGATTCTCAACCTGTGGGTCGCGACCCATTTGAGGGTTGAATGACTCTTTCACAGAGGTCGCCCAATTCATAACAGTAGCAAAATTACAGTGATGAAGTAGCAACAAAAATTTTATGACCCCCCCCAACTACCATGAACCGATTCTACCTTGCAAGTCTGGATAGAGCAGAGGATGTACACTGGTGCAGATAGGAGCTGGAGGCACAGGGAATCCAGGGTGGGTGATACCTTCAGGACCAGGGGTGTGAGGGGTGATACTGGGAGGGTAGAGGGTGAGTGGGTTGGAAAGAGGGAACCGATTACAAGGATCTACATGTGACCTCCTCCCTGGGGGACAGACAACAGAAAAGGGGGTGAAAGGAGATGTTGGACAGGACAAGATATGACAAAATAATAATTTATAAATCATCAAGGTCTCATGAGGGAAGGGAGAGCGGAGAGGGAGGGGAAAAAAAAGAGGACCTGATGCAAAAGGCTTAAGTGGAGAGCAAATGCTTTGAAAACGATGAGGGCAAAGAATGTCCAGATGTGCTTTACACAATTGATGTATGTGTGGATTGTGATAGGAGTGGTATGAGTCCCTAATAAAATGTTTTTTTTTAATTCAAAAGCCAAAATAATAATTTTATGGTTTGGGGTGACTACAACATGAAGAACTGTATTAAAGGATCCCAGCATTAGAAAGATTGAGAACCACTGCCCTAAGCGACCTAGGCTTTACCTTAAAATCACCTGCAGCATATTTAAGGAACTGACATATTCACTAAGGCTGACATAGACTTAAGGCTGAAACACTCTAGAGTGAGAGGAAGTAGGTGACTCCTGTCTCAAGATTGTAGAATTGGTGGTCATTGGACTGGTTTGGATCTTTTGTTTGGAGGATATCCAATGAATAGCAGCCTGCGACTATATATTTGCTATTTTATTCCCACCCCATCCCATTGTGTTTTTTTATGACATGTATTACTCTGGTTCTGCCTTTGTGAATGAATGTTATAGAAAATCTTGCCATATCACCAACCCACATTTTTGGTATAAATAGTGCCTAGTCTCTTAAGCCTTAATTCTGTACAAGTCAACAATTTATGCATTGCTGTCTGAAACCAGTCTATATTTATATAATTTCCTTTTCTCAACAGCATTTAAAATTCTATACTATTGACTAAATCAATGACACCATCAATAGAATTATCATGTTCAGGGGTGAGGGTGTGATTTATAATATTCTCTATCATAAAATGATAATGGTGTCTCTAATGTGAACTAGAGACATCTAAAAACCATAGATATATGAATGGATTTTGTATTCACACTTAATTCTAACCAGAATCTAAGAACAATTAGTTCTTATGACATGCCCCACTTGATACTAGCTCTCATGAAGAGATCACTGAAGTTGTAGATGCTGTCGCAAAGGATGGCGAAGAAACCAGATGGTACCTGACTATCAGAAAGAATATCACCTGGGGTCTTAAAGTCTTGTATTCAAACAAGCAGCCAGTTAAGCGAGGAATCTACTAATTCTACATGGAAGAAGTACACCAGCTTGTGTGATCCAAGGATTGTAAATAAAATCCAAATCCGGAGGGAACCATATCAGAGCGTAAATTGTGAACACCCGGTTTTCCCAAGACTGTGGATGACAGTGGAAACCCAAAATCCATTGGCAGAGTCCACATATGGAGTAAGCCTCCAGGGAATCTCCTCTGACCATAGATCAGAGATGTAAGTAGCCTTGTCATCAAACAGAGAGCTTTGTGATGTCAGCTGTAGCAGATGCAGTTAGGAGAAAATTTAACACCTTATCACTTGATATCTCTCTTCCGATCCATTGTAAATTTGTTCTACTTTTGGATATTTTCTACTTTCTTTAAATTGTGTTTATTTTACTTTGTTATTGTTAGTTTTAATCTTAAAAAATTCATTTTCTGTATATGAAATCCAGGATGGGTAAAACTATAGAGACAGTAACTGGACTAATGGTTTCTTGGGGATATGGCAAGGGAGGTCAGGGGGAAATGGAGAACCAATAATAAAGACTACAACAATGAGTACAATTTTAGAAAATGTTCTAAAATTAATTGTGGTGATGATTATACAATTCTTAATATGATTGAGCTATTGAATTGTATGAGATGTGGGTTATGTGCCAATAACCAAACCAACCCATTGCCATCAAGTTAATGCTGATGCATAGCAAACCTCTGTGGGTTTCTGAGAATGTAACTGTTTACGAGAGTAGAAAGCCCAATCTTTCTCTCACTATATGCCAATACAACTTAAAAATTTTACTTTAATTTATAAAAGTAATATGTAATCATTTTATTTCCCTTTTGACTCATTAGAAAGTTATTTCAGTTTTTGATATTTTTCTCCGTTTTCTTCTTTTTGGGGTTGAGGTTTCCCTCCATTCAGTAGCTTAGGGATTATGTCAAGTAGACACTGCTGGGTAAGGGTAGGGGTGTGGCCCAATCTTTAATTGGGTTTCAGCCTGATAGCATCTCCTTGATGTCATAAGCCTTTCTTTTTTGGAACACTGTCTCTCTCTGCCCCCTTGCCTTCCTGCTTCCCATGTGGCCAGCCCAACCCTGAGAGCTGTTGGTCCCCGGCCATGTTTCCATCCACTTTGAGTCCACAGCAGTCGGCACTCACCGGCCTGTGACCTTTCTTGCTTCCTCTTCTGCGTTATCAGCCTGCAGCTACATAAGCCTGAAGAGGGTCTTGGCTTGCATTGGATTTATGGACTTGCATTTGACTGGGTTGGGATGCCTTCTTGATACAAGATTACTTCTTGATAAAAAGCTCTTTCTTATATGTGTCATTGGACTTGTTTCTCTAGTCAGCCCAGCCTAATACATTTTCTCCTGGGGCACTGATGGCAATCCCCACAGTATAATAGTACTCTTTCACTTTCTCCTTGGTTCCCCATTTCCATTAGTCCTTCTTTCCTGCCCCTTTCTGCCTTCTAAGCTTTATTTTGGGGAAAAATATTGCCCCCCTTTTCCTCTTATGATTGAGTGTTCTGAGAAGTATCCCTCCCTGATGTTATTGTCCACTTTATAGACCTATCATTTGGCTGGAAGTTGACCGCTGGGGGTAGGTTCCATGGTTGAAGGTTATCCAAGGACAACAGTTTTTGAAGGTTCCATACATCTATATCAGAGCAGTAAGCGTAGCCTTTTAAAAATAATTTTGAATTTTGCTCTTTTTCCCCTTTGTCCATTTCAATTAAAACATTAATTGTGATATCTGAACATCACCTAGTTCTGGTCTCAATGGAGGCTGTGGTTGTATGGCCCATTAATCCATTAAATCAGTGGTGTCTATGAGTCTTTGATCTTATTCACCCTTCTAGGTTCTGAGAAATTCTAGGTTGTCTACTTACTTAAAGAGTTACAATCTCAGAATCCCACAGGGACAGTTCTACTCTGTCCCTAGAGGGTTGCTATGAGTCAGAACTCACTCCATGGCAGTGAGTTTGGTTTTCCGTTTTCTTTGTTCTGGATGTTCAATAATTACTTGTTAGCTCTTGCAGACTTTTGCGACCCCAGCTGCTGCTCACCAAAGTATGATGTTTGTGATCTATATTAGACAATCGATGACCAAACCCAGTGACTCATCTAAATCAAGGTGTTTGCTTAAAATTTTCCAGAACTTTGCCTCCAGTATACTGTGAACACACAAATAATTCACTTACTCCCTGCCCTTGAGAGTTGCTGAGATTATAATGATTTATGAGTAGAAAGCCCTGCCTTTCTCCTGAGGAGTGACTGATGGCTTCAAATTGCTGACCTTGATGATCGGAGTCCAACTTGTAACCACCATGGCTCCAGGGCTCCCTGCACATACAAATGCATATGCAGAAATTCCATCTGCCATTCATGTATATATTTATAGGTGTACTCCCACTTTCCATTGTACATCTGCTAGCTTTCATGTTTACTTATGTAACTACTCATAGATTATAGCTTGTTTTTACTGTTCTAGCAATATTCTCTATGCAATTGCATTCATTTGTTGTCTTTAAGGATCCCTGGTGGTGTATCGGTTTGCTTGTTGAACTGCTAACCGCAAGGTCAACTGTTTGAAACCATCAGCTATTCCTTGGGATAAAGTTGAGACTTTCTACTTCTATAAAGAGTTATAGTCTCTTAAAAAAAATGACTTACAGTCTCAGAAAGAGTTCTACTCTGTTGTAAAGAGTTGCTATCAGTCAGAATTAACTCAATGGCAATGAGTTTTGCTTTATGGTTTGTTGTTTTTAACGCTCATGCAGCCCACAATCATTGAGCCGTTTTAGACTGGTCTCCTTTCCCAAACATATGCCTACTTTTCAGATAAGGAGCCCTGGTGGCATAGTGGTTATATGTAGGGCTACTAACCACAAGGTCAACAGTTGGAAACCACCTGCCACTCCTCAGGAGAAAGGACTTTATATTCCCTAAGGAATTATAGTCTCAGAAACTCACAGGGGGGCAGTTTATACCCAATCCTATAGTCTCCATGAGTTGGCATTGACTCCATGACAGTGAGATTAGTTTGTTTTTGTACTCTTTGTTGTTGGTGGTATGTGCTATCAAGTTGGTTTCAACCCATAGCAACCCTATGCACAACAGAATAAATCATCGCATGGTCCTGTGCCTACTCACAACTATTCCTATATCTGAACGCATTGATGAAGCCACTGTGTCAATCCATCTCATTGAGGGACCTCCCCTCTTTTGCCGTCCCTCCATTTCACCAAGCCTGATGTCCTTCTTCAGGGACTGGTCTCTCTGGACAGCATTACCAAAATATGTAAGATAAAGTATTGCCTTCTCTCCCTTTAAGGAGCACTCTGGACATAAGACAGATCAGTTGTCCCTCTTTGCAGTCCATGGTACTTTCAATATTCTTCAGCACATTTAAATTCATCAGTTCTTCTTTGACCTTCTTTATTCAATGTCAAACTTTCACATGCTTATGAGGCAATGGAAAAATATCATGGCTTGTATCATGTGCCCCGTAGTCCTTAAAGTAACATCCTTGCTCTTCAATACCCTAAAGAGTTCTTACACAGTAGATTTACTTAATGCATTATGTCTTTAGATCGCCTGACTGCTGCTTCCATGAGCATTGAGTGTGGACTCGAGCAAGACAATATCCTTGATGGCTTCAGCCTTTTTCCATTTATCATGATGTTAGCTATTGATCTAGTCATGAGAGTTTAAATTTTTTGTGATCCATACTGAAGGCTACAATCCTCCATCTTCATCAGCAAGTGTTTCAAATCCTTCTCACTTTCAAGAAGCATGGTTGGGTCATCTACATGTTGCAGGTTGTTAATAAACCTTCCAACTCTGATGCCACATCATCTTCATGTGATCCAGTTTCTCTGATGAGTTGCTCCGCCTACAGATTAAGTATGGTGAGAGTATATGACACTGATGCACACCTGTCCTGATTGTAAACCATTCACTATGCCCTTGTTTGGTTTGGATAAACGCCTCTGGATTCATGTGCAAGTTCCTCATGATCACAATGAAGTGTTCTGGAATTCCCACTCTTCTCAAGATTATCTACAATTTATTATGATCCACACTGCTAAATACCTTTGCATAGTCAATGAAGCACAAGTAAACGTCGCTATTTTTTAAAATCATTTTATCGGGAGCTTGTACAATTCTTATCACAATCTAAATATCTCTTTAGATTGGTACTCTTAAGATAATGAGTTTACTTCACTTCCTGGTAAACGACAAATGATTTTTTTTCTCTATGTGTAAACTTTTTGATTTTTTCTAATAATAGTTTCACTCATTTTTTTGTATGTGTTTGTGTCTGTGATTAACTGATTTCCCTCTGTAATGTCTTCTAGGTTCATGCACGTTATGAAGTGTTTCCCAGCTTTAACATTGGGTGGTGGTCCATCGAATATATGTGGCACAGTTTGTTTATCGTTTTATCCATTGACTGTCACTTAGGTTGTTTCTATCTTTTTGCTTTCCTAAATCGTGTTGCAATGAACATGGGTGTATACATACTTGTGTTAGTCTTGGTTGACTAGAGATATACTTCATAGACACTCATATGTATATAAAAAAGAGCTTTATATAGAAGAGTAATTGAATATTGAGAAAACATCCCAGTCCAGTCCAGATCAAGTCCATAAGTCCAATATTAGCCCATATGCCTGAAACCAATCTATAAAGTCTTCTTCAGGCTCATGAAACACATGCAATGATGCCGAATGCAGGAAGATCACAGGCCAGTGGGTGGAAAATCTTGTGGATCCAGTGGTGGTAGAAGCATCTCAGTGCTGGCAGGGGTCTCCACATAGCTCCTCCAGCTCCAGGGCTCTAGCATAGCTCCATGTGTCTTTTCAACAAGAATGTCTCATAGTGGGAGCATGTATCTGACCTCCAGTGAGCTATTTATCTCCATGGTGCCTCCAAATGGGGTCATCAAGCTGTGACCTGATTGACAGGCTAAACCCCACCCCTCTGCAAGTTGACATCAGATTATGTAATTACCACATACACATTTGTGTCATACTTTTGTATCTGTCATAATTGGATTGCAAGATCATATAGTATTTCTTTTCCCAAAGTTTTATGGAAGTACCTTATGATTTTCCAAAGAGATTAGTAATTTTATAGTCCCACCAGGAGTATTAGAGTGCCAATCTGTCCATACTCTCACCAGCATCTGTTCAGTTTTTTAACTTTGCTCTTATTGTTAAGGTGAGGTAATATGTGGGGGAAATGCCAGTCCCCCACAACTAATCACGGGTTCAGTAAGTGCAATTGTATGGTTGCAATACATAAAGATTACAATAAAGTCATAGAGAGCATGCGAGATAGAAGAGATTGAAGTAATGGAGTCCAACACATTGCATAGTAGCATGCTCACCTCCTGGGTGGTCATGATTTTACCAGCCACGTCTGCGCACAGTGTGGGCTGAGGCAAGGTGAGGCAGAGACCCGGCAGGAGGGAAAGCCAGCGGGAGGTTCGGTCGAGATCCCATTTATTGCTAACCAAAGTTTATATCTACTTAGGGGGCATGATTACAGGTAATCACACATTACAGGAAGGGGCAGTACATTAAGCATACACTATAGGAAGAGGCAGTACAATAGGCATAAGCATAACAGGAAAGGGATGAGCTAAGCATGTGTACACAGAAAGGGGAGGGACTAGAGGTATACATGTGACAAGATGGGCAGACCCTGGACTAATGATGAGAATAACCACTGACCTACTTCTGTTGACCTCTAAGTGTATAGTCATTTGCCACGTGTGGCAAGCAGCTAAGTTTGGCATATATTTTGGGGAGACAACTTGGGAGAAACCTTTCTGTTTCCCACAATGATAGTTTATTTGCAGTGCTGGTGGTATAGTGGTTACACATTGGGCTGCTACTTGAAAAGCCAGCATTTCAAAACCACCAGCCACTCCTCAGGAGAAAGACAGGGCTTTCTAATCTCATTGAGCGTTACAGCCTCAGAAACACATGGGAGCAGTTCTAGTGCTGTCCTGTAGGGTCGCTTTAGTCAGCACCCACTCAATGGTATGAGTTTAGTGGCACAGTAGTTAAGGGCTGGGCTTGCAATAGTAAATATTGGTGGATTTGACTTCAGTATCTGTTCTGTGGGGGAAGGGCAAAGCAATCTACTGTAAAAAATAACAAAAATCACTGAGGTTGAGTTGATTTCAATTCATAATGACCCTTGGAAAACCTATGGTGCTGTTCTATCCTGTCCGATAGGGTGACTATGAGCTGGAATAGACTCAGTCAATGGCAGTGGGCTCGGCATTTCCTCGTTTGTTGTCTGCCTGAATCTCTTTAATGAACCGAGGGCTCACATTTTATTGCCCATTTTAAATTGAGTTGTTTGTTTTTGTTATTGAGGTGTTGACATTTTCTATGAATTTTAGAGGTTAATTCTTTGTCAGGTATGCTGTTGCAAAACTTTCCCCCCAGTCTGCATGTTCTTTTTACATTCTTGGGAGAAATATTTTGATGCACATGTGTTTAATTTTTAGGAGTTCCCAGTTGTCTAATTTACTTTTTGCTGTTTGTGCATTTTTGGTTATATTTGATAGCTAGGACATATATTATGGGTACCAATGTTGTTCCTATTTTTTCTTTGGTGAGTTTTATAGTTTAAAGTTTTTCCTTAGATTTTTGGGTCCATCTTGAGTTACTTTTTGTATGTGGCTGGATATATGGATCCTTTTTAATTTTTTCACAAATAGATATATAATTTCATCATTGATATTTGTCGAGTATCTCTTTCCCATTTAATGGGTTTTTGTCCTTTGTTAAGATTAGCTGTCCATAGGTGTATGGATTGAGTTCTAGGCTCTCAATTCTGTTCCATTGATCTGTTCTCTGTGAGACCGTCATGCCTGGCTGTTTTGTCTATGGGGCTGTGTAGTGGATTTTAAGGAGTATGTGCTTTTTTTAGTGGTGCTTTATCTTTCCAGAGTCTGTTTATTTTCCATATAAAGTTAGTGATTATTTTTTCCCATCTCTTTAAAGAATGACCCTAGAATGGGGATCTGGATGCATTATAGCTATAGACCTCTTTGGGCAATATTGTCATTTTCACAAAGTCAAGTCTTCCGATCCATGAGCATGGCATATTCTTCCATTTATGTAGATATCTTTGGTTTCTTGTAGTAGTGTTTTGGGGCTTTTTTTTAAAAAGTCTCTGGTTAGGTTTATTCCTAAGTATTTAATCTTTTAGGTGGCTATAGTAAATGGTAACTTTTCCCTGATTTTTCTCCCAATGTTTGCTTTATTAATATAGCGGAATCAGACAGATTTTTGTATGTTGGTCTTTGCCTTGCCACTTCACTGTTGGTCACTATCTATTATTGATCCAGTGGTGCTGGAATGTATGGTCCAACAGAAATGGTGGATATGGGTGGGTAGGGTTGCTGGATCCCTACTGCTGAGGAAAAATAGACAATGATTGGGAGTAAGAGGGAGTAAAAAGAAAAAAAATAAGAGAGAAGACCTAAGAAACAGGAAAATAGAAGAAATATATAAAAGGAAGGTTGGGGGGGGATGTGGCACAGTACCAGCATAACCACTAGGCACCAAACATGGCTGTGGTTGAAATGAGGTGTTTGTGTCATGGCAGTGTGCACCACTGTGGGCACTAGTGAACACGAATGTGGTGGGATGGGATGACTTAATCAGCTGGATTAAACAAAACAAAACAAAGAGGAGTAGAAAGAAGAAAAAGATAATAAAGGAAGAGGGAAGAACTTTGAAAAACAACTGGCTCATGTTAGCTGCCAAATGCAACAGCAGTAGCACAAGTACAGGCTCTGGAGGGGAATGCACCACTGTGCCTTGAGGGGAAGAGGGTGGGCACACCTAGTCATGGGGAGGGGTGAGTACCCACACAGTGAGCTAAATAAATAAATGGGGAAAGAGGAATTAAAAAGAATCGATGACAATAACAAGGTGAGAGAGGGGGAAAAGCAGGACCGAGCTGGTGGAAGTGCTCGTTGCCAAACAGTTGTGTAGGAGCACAGAGGCCGCTCCAGGGCTTCACACCTCTGACCAGCAGGATGGGGTGTGGACACTGCTCTAACCATTTGGGTGGTAGTGGTGGTGGTGGCTCATCATCTGTACTGCAAGAGCAAAAACACAAGAAAATAAAAGGGGCAAGGGGAAAGGGAGAGAAATAAATGGGAAAAAAAGGAAGTGGGTGTGGGTGGAGGAGGGATTGGAAGAAGGAGCGTGTTAGGCTGGATTGCCTAGAGAAACAAATCCAAGAACACTTATATATGTAAAAGAAAGCTTTATATGAAAGAGTAATAGTATATCAAGAAAACATCCCAGCCAGTCCTGACCAAGTCCGTAAGTCTGATATTAGCCCATAGGTCCAATACTAGTCCATAAATCTCTCTCCAGACCCAACCCAACACAGCACATGCAGTGATGCAGAATGCAGGAAGATCATAGGCTGGTGGGTGAAAAGTCTTGTGGATTCAGGGTTGGTGGGAGCATCACAAGGCTGGCAGGTCTCAGCGTGGCTCAGTGTGTCTTGTCAACAGGAAGGTGAAGCTGCCAGAGAATGTGTAAGCCATTTATCTCGGTTGCTCTCCAATTAATCTGTGACCTGATTGACAGGCTAAAATCTGCCCACATGTTCCCACAAAAGCCATGTTGGCACAGAAAACCTGATCCTCACAAAGAACTTAAAAAACAAAACAAACAAAAACCCAGCACTGGCAATGGATTGAGGCGTGTGGGATTTGACCTGCAACTGGTTGAGTGGGGCCCAGGGACCATGCAAGCAGGAGGTTGTGCAATGTAATGGGGGAAATCACACCTCTCTGCTCACCAGTCACTGAGATGGATGCCGATGCAGTCTTGGGCATGCCATTCCTCCTCCTCCAATTTGAATGCTGCTTGCAATAATTCAAAATGTCCTCCAGGGGCCAGTTGGCAGCTTCCCCCTCTTTATTCATGGTTTTTGCTCATTATTTTTACCTCATCAGTATTTGATCTATTTCTTTATCCTGTTTTCTAAAGCACTGGATTCAAGGATTGCCAACACGGACAGATGTTTCTTGAATCTTTGTTGTAGAGAGTCTGGTTAGTGTATCTGCCTCAGCTGACACTTGGAGTCTCCTGATTGTGTGGTTTTCAGATTCATCACTCCCTTTGGGGTGCGCTGAGTGCCCTGCTTGTCCTCCTCCTGTCTCCAGCAAGTCAGCTGTCTGTGCTTCAGAATTCCACTTGGCCCCAGAATTGACTTTGACCCACCACCTGGAATGCACATGTGCTCAGACCCTATGCCTGAGAGAAGGAGGGGCCTAGCTGGCCTCGGGGCCTGTTGGAATAAGTTCTTTTAGAAGAATTAATACCAGACTAGTCCCAAGGAGGTGGAGATTGAAGATATCTCAAATGTCAAACTTTTCCAAGATGATGTACTGCTTCTTCCCCCTGATGGTAATCATCACTTCTCCCCTTACAAGATTCCCTCCTGTCCCTGGGTTCTGCCGTGCACCGCATTGTCTCACAGAACTTGAAGGAAAGGCCTCACATGGTTGTGGGTGCTGTTAAGTCCAAAGCCAATGTTCAGCCATCTTGCTGGAGGATCCTCCTCCTCCAGAAGGCTTCAGAAGTTGGTGAAACCAGGACAAGTGATCGATTGCAACTCACCACTCAAGAGCCACGGGTCAGGCAGAGGTAAACCAAACGCAGGGCCCAGAGCCAGAACCCAAAGCGGGTCTTCTGCCAAGAGTCAGGAAGCGGCGGTCACACACAAGAGCAGAAGCTTTGATGGGGATGCGGTTGTCTTCCAGCAGACCATACCCACAGGGAAAGACAAGATGAGACTCACGTCACACCTTATAAAGTGAAGTTTCAGAATACAGCCCACCTTAACCAGGTCTATTAGCATTGCAGAGACCTTCCTCTGCAATGGGATTATCGCCTTAGGCATAGAAGCTAAAATCTACCACACACCTGCAAGGGATTAGAGCTAGAAGGGCTGGCCATATTAAGTATTGGTTACCTCTCAGCCCCCCAGTGATCCACTTCCACAAAGCAGGCAGCTTCTGCCCAGTCTCCTTGTGCTTCTTGAATGCATAACTTCTCATCTTTCATTGTATTTGTTAGGCAGACGAGGCTAAAAGATGTCCACTAAAGCATGCCCAGAGAGCCAAGCACGGGGACAAGGAGTGGCACACTGCACATGCTCAGAGGTTCAGGTTTCTCGCCTGTAGGCATGGGTGGGCGCTAAACCTGGATTGGCCCACCTAGGCCAGGTGACTTCAATTCAGCCAATGGGGTCGATCAGGGGTCGTCCACCATGCCTCCCTGTGGAATCCTTGAAAAGGCAGGAGTCCAGAGGGGGGAGAGAGAGAAAGAGAAGGGGAGGGAGGAGGGGGGAGGGGGGAGAGGGGAGAGGGGAGAGAGAGAAAGAACGAGAACTTTGCATGACGCTGAGCAGCTTCCGCCAGGCTGCATGGTCGGGAGGAGTCCTATGGGTGCCCTGTAAACCTGAAACTTCTTCTAACTCTCATAAAACTCACTTGGATCACGAACCAGGCTTTGGCATGAATTCTTTCTCGTGGAGCCAAGGACTGAGGTACAACTCTATCTCCAAAGAGATCGAACATATTCAAGAAGCTTTCTTCAACAAGTCTATCATTTTCTCTGAGCTTTTGTTTTCTGTGGGGGAATTGCCAACCCTCCACAACTAATCGTGGGTTCAATAGCTGCAATTGTATGGTTAAAATATATATAAAGATTATAATAAAGTCATAGAGAGCATAAGAAATAGAAGAGAGATTGAAATAATGGAGTCAGACACATTTTATATTCGCAGGCTCACCTCAGCCCCACTTGGTGGTCCCTGTGGAGATGGGAGACCAGAGGGCAGGAGAGGGGCAGAGGAAGGAGGACAAGGGGAAAGGGACAGGGGAGAGAGGACCAAGGGAGAGGAAGGGGGAGCGAGCGAGAGCCAGGGAGAGAGCTCTTTATTGCTAACTCAGGTTTAGATATCTTTGGAGGACATGCAAGACCCTAATTACAGGTAAAGACATATATCACAGGAAGGGGTAGTGCTATAGGTTATGCAGCAAAGAGAGGGAGACAATCTAGAGATACACACTCAATAGGAAGGGGAGGGATTGGGGGCACGCCTGACAAGATGGATCCTAGATTCAGGATGGCAGCCTAACTTTGGATGTCACTGAGCAGGTTTGACCTGTTTCTGGCTCTCCATGGAAACCATTATCAGTAGGGTGCGAACCCCACCTACAGGGACCAGACTGATGCTGCAAGCCTTTAGGGAGTGAGCTCACCTTTGATGGAACCAGACAGTGCTTTATGCCTTCAGGGAGGATATCTCTAAGCATCTGGCATGTACCTGGCAAATAGCCTCTAAAGTTTGGCATATCTTTGGGGAGATAGAGCTGGGGGAAATTCTTTTTATAATCCCTCAGTTTTCTGTCTCTTCCTGTTCTAGAATTCTGATCACATTTAAGTTATCCCTCATATGATGCTCCACATAATTCTTTGTCTAGCTGCTTCTTTTTGCTGTCCCCACCCCCATCCAATAGTTTCTGTAACAAATTAGTATAAAGAGATTTGTCTTCAAATCCACTAAATCTTTTTGGTTTTATTGTTCAGTTTTACTTGTTTGTCCTTCGAATGCATTATCTATTTCTGAAATTACAGTATTGACTCCTGGCTTTCTAACTGCAATTTTATATATGGTTTCTAATTTTTCATCTATTTTGTTAATTTACTCTTTTAATTTTTTTCAGATTTTTTCTGTAGTTTGTGTGTATTTAAGATTTTCCTGTGATTCCCTGGATTTCCTTATTAATCTCCTGAAAAGACACATGTATAAATTTTCTGAATTCCTTATCAGGTTGTTCCAATAGTATTTATTCCTCCAGAAAATTTCTTGGCCCCACATTTTGGTTATTTGGTGTGTGTGTGTGTGTGTGTGTGTGTGATTTGACATTGTCTTTCTCCAAGACATTGTGGTGTCAATGGGATCAGGTATCAAAATATCCAAACCAAACAACTCTATCGATGCAAATGAAAGGGATTGGAGTGGAGACCCAAAGGCCATCTGTAGACAACTGGATATCCCCACTACAGAAGGGTTATAAGGAAGGGATGATTCAACCAAGGTGCAGTATACATCATTCCTCTAGTATTCACATCATTCCTCACCCCCACTACCACGACCCAGTTCTACCTTACAAATCTGGCTAGACCCGAGAAGACACATTGTTCCTCATCATCCTGAAGCTGCTGGCTTGATAGAACGATGGGATGGGCTCCTAAAGACACAATTATGTCGCCAACTAGGTGGCAACAACTTGCGGGGCTGGAACAATGTTCTCCAGAAAGCTGTATACGCTCTAAACCAGTAGCCAATATATGGTGCTGTGTCTCCAATAGCCAGAATTCATGGGTCCAGGAACCAAGGGGTGGAAGCTGGAGTGGCACCAGTCACTATTACTCCTAGTGATCCCCTTGCAGCATTTTTGCTTCCTGTCCCAGCAACCCTGTGTTCCTCAGGCCTGGAGGTCCTGGTCCCGAAGGAAGGAACTCTCCCACCTGGAAACACAGCAGATGGAGTTGTTAAGGAAGAGATCTCACATCTCTGATAACTGGCCACCAATTTTGGTGCTGAAGCATTCCTGGACAAGTGTTATCTGGTTCCTGCCTCTATCGGAATACTGCTATAATAATTCAAAATGACTGTACTGCACTGGGCCAGTTGATGATTCACTACTCTATGTCTCCTTGTTTATTGTTTTTGTTCAGCTTAATCTTTTGATCAATACTTGATATACTTCATCACCCTTTCCTTTGGATCTCAGGAATCTGGGATTATCATCCCGGTCTGTTTCACTTGGTTTCTTGGATCTTTGTTGCAAAGGGTCAAGCTGGCTCATCTTAGTGTATTGACCCAGTCTACCATCTGGGATCCTCCTCTCATTCAACTTCTTTTTTCAATTGTGGGTTGACCCACTCTTTTTTAATCCTTTCTTTTGGATCTCAAGGTTCCAAGATTGCCATCTGTGCTGTTCCACTTGTTTCTTATTTGTTTTGTTTTTTTGGGCTTTGTTGTAGAGACAATGTGGTGTATCTAACTTGTTCTTTATTGAATGTAGCTCCATCCACTGTATTTTGGGCTCAAGTAAAGAAATCTGAACTTGCGTTTATACCAGTAGAAAGTCATTTAGTGCGAAGTTATCACCTATCCATTATGTACCAACCACTATACAAGGTGTAATATGTGTAGGGAAAATTCACCACTTTCAAGTCATTCACAATTAATAGAGTATATTGGGGCTGATCATTGCAATCCCCCGGGGACCCAGTGAACCTGCAGACCCCTGTGCTCCTCTTCTTAGAGATTCTGATTCAGTAGGTTGCAAAAGGAGCCCAGGGATCACCACATCCCAAGTGAGTCCAGTGACCACCCACGTTTGGGAACCTAGGACCTAGGGCATGACTTCTCAAACTTATTTGGCCTACTGCCTCCTTTTTAGGGAAACAAACAAAAACAGCACCATGATGACAATAATTTTTATAATCCGGGATAATATATAGGTTTCTACTTTTGTGGCTGCCTGATCACTCTAGTACCCTTAGGGGGTAGTGTCACCCACTTTAGGAAACATGGGATTCTGGAGCTTAGAGGGGCTAGTCAGGGGGCTATGAGGGGGTCACTGGTGAGCGTGACAGCACATTGCAAAGAGGAAATTCAGGGCTTCTTCCTCATGCTCTTGCTGACCCTCTCTGAGAGTGGGCAGAAGTGGGTACCTCTTTTGAGGATCACTAACATGGAAATAATTAGTGCATTTTTGGAGAGGCCAATATCCCAATCACATGTTATTTATGAGAGAATAACTTATCCTAAAGTATTTTCTAGATTTAAAATATTCAGCACGTACCACTGGAAACAGCACACCAAAATCAGTCCTTACTGTATTTTGTGAAAATTTGATTAAGATTCAGATACCAACTGAATCAAGTTTATATGTAAATATGTATTAAATTGTAAGTACATTTACTACCACTAGATGTCACAAGGAATTGCCTCTGAATCTTGAGGCTGTTGCTGTAAGAGTTTTTATATGTCGGCTTTTCCAGTAGTTACATAGGAGCCCTGCTGGAAACTATCCGTGGCTAGATGGAGAAAGATGGGGCTGTCTGGTTCTGGAAAGCAGCGGTTCTCAACCTGTGGGCCGCGACCCCTTTGAAGATCGAACAACCCTTTCACAGGGGTCGCCTGATTCATAACAGTAGCAAAATGACAGTGATGAAGTAGCAACGAAAATAATTTTATGGTTGGGGATAGGGGGTCACCACAACATGAACTGTATTAAAGGGTTGTAGCATTAGGAAGGTCGAGAACCACTGCTGTAAAGAGTTACCATCTTGGAAACTCAGGTCGTTATGAGTCAGATGACAGTGTGTTGTTTTATATATATTTATTCATGATTATGATATTTTTTCTTGGTGTGTCTTTAACTTGAAATTAAATGATATCTTACCATGAGGTTCATTCCACACCTTGCTTTAAAAATTCAGCATTATATTTCCAATATTTATTTCTACTGATGCACTTGTAAGCGTAGTCAAAGAATCTTGCTACAAAATCATAGAAAACTTAATTTTTAAAAAACCCATCAAGATAGGAATCTATTGTTTCTTCACATAGACTCCATCTAGGCCTATACACTTTGAAAGCGATGTTTTCCATCTCTCTAACCCTTCCCCCAAACAATCCTGAGCTCTTCAATATACACCACATCAAAATGGTGGGTTTGGCATCCTAGGGAGACCCAAAGTGCATTCCTTTTAAAGGTTCTTTGAGTTTTAACAACAAAAACAAGTCTGAAGGGGCAAGATCCATACTGTCAGGTCAGTGGGGTACGGTTTATCAGTGCTGTTTTCCAAGAACAGCCATCGCTTGGTGAAAATTTCCTGGCCTTTTCCTCAACAACACAGCTTCCAATTTTCATCAAAGTTCTCCCAATAAACTCCTGTGATTTTCCTGTGTCCTCGGAGAAAAATCTATCAAGATTACCTCTTTGGAACTTCCCACACCAGTCACCATAACCTTCTGAGCCGATCTCGCCGCCTCGAATTGAACGGGCCCCGCCGATCTCCACAGAGGCCTCTGTTTTGATTGGCCCCTTTTTTGAAGTCACCCTAATGAGATGGAGACGAATGCATTGCTGAGAGAAGTCGTCCACAGTCAACGTCTCTGATACTCAGACGTGTTGAAAGATGTCTTGTTTGAGATAAACTCCTCCATGTAAGAACTGGAATACTAGCAGCAATACTTTCTACTTACCAACGCGTAGCTGCTCAGTTATTGTGACTCACACAAAGTGCTCCCTTGCACCCATTCTTTGTTGGTGGATGTTTAGATGGTTCTGGAGGTCTTGTTTCCATCCACACATCTGTATCTGGAACTCCTTGACCAAATGCACTGGAGAGAATCAGACTGTCTGCACACTGCCCCCTTGAGTCTCAGCGGCACTTTACACGGGTGAATATGTGCTGCTGGACTCCCCTTCCCAGCACACAGGGCTACGGTCACGTTTCTCACTGAAGCGGGAAAGAACTAATGTGAGGTCTTCTGGGGCAGCGTTTCTGAAACTTTAGCATGCATCAGAACAGACTAAAGGGTTGTCACGACATGCCCCTCTACGTCATTACACCTGGGGTGAACCTGGAGAAACGGTGTTTCTAACAAGCTCCCAGATGCTCCTGGCTGTGATCACACTTTGGAAAACATTGCTTTGGGATATGTAAAGAGTCCCTAGGTAGTGCAGAGGGTAATGTGCTCAGCTGCTAACCAAAACGCTGGAGGTGAGATCAGAGGAACTGGGTGGTCCCTGCCTCGCACTACTGACAATTCTGATCAGGGCTGCGATAGGTGGATTGTAATAGAAGGGGAGGGAAATGTGGAACAGAACTTCAAATTCTTACAAGTCCACATTTACGGAACTGTTTGAGATCAACAACCAAGAGTATCTCTTGAGATACTCTTCAAAACTTGGCCTGAAACTAGGTCAGGTTTTTGTTTGTTTGTTGTTTTTAGCAAAACAACAGATTGAGTAAAAAGTAAAGTATATCCTCCATGAGTAATGTGTTCCCTGAGGAAATTATCTGTCTGAGACCAAAGATTATTTAAAGATGAGAAGCGAAGGGGGCAGGGAAACTAGATGAATGGAAATGCCACAGCCAGGATGAAACAGCGAGAAAGTCCATACACTAAAAAGGAAAAATAAAGTAGCCAATGTCACTGAACAGCTTGTGCAGAATTATTGAATGGGCACATGAACGTCTATGTAAACCACCCAGACCACACGGAAGTATTAGGGAAAAATGCATGGTCGCAAGTCAACTACGACACGCACGACGTCATGATGAGTTGGTGGTGAAGCACGACGTCATGATGAGTGGCGACGATGGTGATGGCAGGGCACATGAAGGATGTCTGCACAATTCCGCGGCTCGGGGTCTTGCCATCGCCACATGGTACACGATAAAATGTCAAACGGCTTTCCCAGCTGGTGATGCGCGTCTACACTCTGGCCAGCAGCACGCGGGACCTCTAATTGGGTGGTGTTTCCCAGGATTTCCCATTGAACTGGTTAGCTGATTATTTGCACTTTTCACTCATCGCCAAAGTGTGACGTCATAGTTTTGTTGCAATTTAATTTGCATTTCCCCTAGATCACTAGTTAGATCGTTCCCAGCTTAGAGAACCATGGTTTTACTCTTCTGAAAATTCCATGCTTATATTATTTGCTTATTATATTTGCTCTTGATTATTTTGGTCTTTTTCTAATTGATTTTGTTTTGCTGATTATATGTGTTGAGAAATCTCTCAGGTGGCTGGTCTTCCTTGGCAAAAATGTTAAGTTTCATTGCCTTCAAATGTAACCAGTGACCAAGTTCATACTTTAAAATATATTTTTATCAGTTTTGATGAACACTAAATAAATACTAAACCAATCCCAGTTAATTACTTACATACTGGTAATAGTGTGAAATCCAAGAATGTATTTCAAAAATTCACCAAGTCCAAGTGGAATTCATGCCAGGTATGCAAGGAAAATTCAACATTAGAAAAGCCCTATCACCACATAAGTTAAGAGTGGGGGACCTTTTCTTCTGATAAGAACCATTTGGATATTTTTTACATCATTGGAGGGTTTGCTGGCCAAACAATGCACTCACCCCTAATGGGATCAATTATATAACAAACTATGGATAGCCGTGGAAGGAATGTGTTCCAGAACACTTCCTTGTGCTCATGCAGAAGCTATACATGGACCAAGAGATGGTTGAATAAACAGAAATGGGAATACTGTGAGATTTAAAATCAAGAAAGAAGTACATTAGGGTTATATACTTATTCAATCTATATGCTGAGCAAAAAAAAAAAATCAAAAAGCTGGATTATATATAAAGAAAACCCAAATCCTCACAACTGGACCGAAGGGTAACATTGTGCTACCAAGAGAAAAGTTTGAAGTTATCAATGGAGAGAAACCGAACAGTTTCTGACGGAGTGGAACCAGACAAAGATGCAGTTTATCATCACTCCTATTCCATAATGTGTCGGTGTCTTAGAGCAATAGGTAAGAAAAGGAAATAAAAGGCAAGTGAAGTTGCACACGATCACTCGCTTGTTGTACTGAGGTGCAGGTGTGTTCCTTTGATACTGGAAGCTTTTCCATCAGTTTTCGCATATCAAGAGGCTCAGTGGAGTTTTCAGACTAACACAGACTAGGAAGTAGGATTGTATCATCTACTTCGGACTAGGGAAGAGTGGGGAGGCCATTGAAAACCTCACACATAGCAGCAGAACGTTGTCTGATCTACTGCCGGAAGATGGGCCCCTTGGGTTGGGAGGCACCCAAAACATGACTGGAGAAGAGTCGTCTCCTCAAAGTCAAGTTGACATGGATGATGTTGATGGAACAAGGCTCTCGGGACCTTCATTAGCTGATGTGGTGCAATTCAAAATGAGAAAAAACAGCTGCAGGCACCCATTAATAATCAGAATGTGGTATGCACAAAGTACAAATTTAGGAAAATTGGAAGCTATTGAAACAACTAGAATATATAAAGATCCGCAGCATTGAGGAGCTCTGGTGGTGCTGGGACGTAAGCATTCGGACTGCTAGCTACAGGGCAGCGGTTCAAACACACCAGGACAAAGAATTTGATCGCTCCTGTAAACGTACAGCCTTGGAAACTCTACATAAGGTTTCTAGGAGTAGGCATCTCCTTGGTGGCAGTAGATTTATTCTAGGCATCAGGGAGCTGAATGGACTGGTTTTGGCCATTTCAAATCAGACAAGAAATCATATGGTCTACTTTTCTGGGAATGACAAAGAGGAATGGCAGCACATTCGTTTGTCAAAAAGAACATTTGAAGATTTGTCCTGAAGTACAACGTTGCCAGTGATAACATAATATCCATATGCTTACAAGAAGACCAGTCAATATGATCACATCCCAACTTTAAGCACCAGCCACTAAGGACAAAGCTGAAGAAACTGAACATTTCTACAAACTTCTGCAGTCTGAAATTGATCAAGAATACAATCAAGATGCATTGGTAGACACTGGTGATTGGAATGCAGAAGTTGGACCCAGAAAAGAAAGACCAGATGTTGTAAAATATGGCCTTTATTATAGAAATTATGCTACAGATTGTATGATATGATTGTGTAAAATCAACAACTCATGGAAAATGCCTTTTCTTTTTCAACATAAATGGTGACGATACATGTGGACCTTGAACAATGGAATAAATAAAAGCCAAATAAAATACATCTGTGGAAAGAGTCAGTGGAGAAGCTCAACATCATTATACCAGGGACCAACTGCAGAACAGATCAGCAATTTCTTATACACAAATTGAAGCTTTGTAAAATGAAAACAAGTCCATGAGAGCCCAAATACGACCTTGAATGTAACCCATTGGAAGGTGGAGACTAATTAAAGCACAGATATGCTGCATTGAGCACTAATGACTGAAGGCCAGATGAATTTGAAATAACATCATTCATGAAGAAAGTACAAGGTCATTAAAAAGGCAGGAAAGATTCAGAAAATGATAATGGTGCCTCTATAGTGAACCAGAGGTGTATATAAAGCATAGGTCTATGAATGGATTTGAGACACTTAATTCTAGCCCCAATCTAAGAACAATGAATTCTTACGACATGCCTCTACTTGATGCTCGAACTCATGAAGAGATCACTGAAGATATGGGTGCTATAGCAAAGTGTGATGAAGGAACTAGATGGTGCCTAGCTATCAGAAAGAATAGTGTCTAGGGTCTTAAAATAAGCAGTCATCTAAGTGAGGCATCAACTAAGTCCAAATGGTAGAAGCACACCAGACTGTATGATCCAAGTATTGTAAGTAATATAATCCAAATCTAAACTGGGAAATGGTATCAGAGCTTAATTTGAGAACACCTGTTCACAAATGAACAGGTAGATGGCTCTGGATGACAGCAGAATCCCAAAATGCATTTGCAGGGTCCACACCTGGATTCAGCCTCTGGTCACAGATGAGGGATGTGAATAGTCCTGCTATCAGACAGAGAGCATTGTAAAGTTGATTAAGGCTTATTATCTCCATTTTGACCCATTTTAAAGTTGTTTCTGTTTTTTAAAAAGTGAAGGGGAAAACAGGTGGCTTAAGCCCGGTAAATCCCCTGTGACCATGGATTAAGGTTGTCAATCGCCTTGCTATTGTGCAGAATGCATTGGAAAGTGGATTGTTGCAGTTGCAGTTAGGTTAAAATCTAGCACCCTACCATTTGGTCCCCTGAAGATCCATTTCAATCTGTTCTAATTTTAAATAGTTCCTGCTTTCTTTGCCATTGAGGTTTTTATTGTTTTACTTTGTTAATGTTGTTAGTTTTTTTTTCCTTCTGTATATGAAATCCAAGATAGGTAAATCTATAGAGATAGTAAATGGATTAATGGCTCCTTGGGGGCATGGCAGGGGTGGTTGGGGGGAAATGGAGGATTTAATAATGAGGTGAAAAAACAGCCTTGTACTGGTACAATGATAAATACCTAGATCAATGGAACAGACTAGAGAACCTAGAAAAATAACTCATCCCACTAGACAATTGATCTTTGACAAAGGGCCAAGAACCATTAAATGGGAAAGAGATAATTTCTTCAACACATAGTGCTGACAAAACTGAATCTCTATTTGCATAAGAATGAAACAGGACCCATACCTCACCCTATGTACAAAAACAAACTCAAGATGAATCAAAGATTTAATTTAAAGTCCAGAACAATCGAGATAATCAATAAGGAAATAAAGACAACATTATGGGCCCTATTGCAGGGCATGGTCACACTAACAAATCTAATAAAGGAAACACAAAGTAGATGACTAGAACCTCCTAAAAACAAGCCACTTACTGCGTCAAAAACTTCAAAAGAGTAAAAGGAGAACCCTCAGACTGGGGAAAAAGTCCTCGGAAACAACACAATGAACAAAGGACTAATCGCTAAGTTCAGAGAAAAGTACACCCCAATAACCCAATTAAAAAGCAGGGAAGGCTAGGAACAGTGAAAGATGACATCCAGTCAGTCAACAAAGGTCGTCTGGGAGAGCAAGTCAAAACAATAGCAAGACAACAACACTACACCGACAGTGACAGCCAAGTTAAAACACACACACACACACACACACATAAAATAACAAATGTCAGAGAGGCTTTGAAGAGATTGGAACCCTCGTACACTGCTGGTGTACACCATTGCATGGAGCTATCTCAGACAACTGGGAACAGACATTCTATAGGCCCCAGAAATCCCTCACCTGGATATATATATATATCTGTAGGATATACATCCTACAGAAGGAAGAGTCAGAGCTCAGACACAGGCACACCCGTGTCTATTGCAGGAAGAGAGAATCAATCAAAATGACTTCAGCAGAAGAATGGTTAGAGAGACAAGGCACACACACACAACGGGATCCTGTGCATCCCTTAAAAGCCATGTACCTCAGGGCATGGACGGATCTGGAGAGCATTATGCTGAGTGAAATCAGCCAATCACGAAAGGAGGAATACTTTTGAGACCAGCGCGATAAGGGTGGGGGGCAATAAAGACTTTCATATTAAAGAGAACAGACTTTGGAGATTGCCAAGAGGGGGAGGGAAGGGGAGGAAGAGAAAGAAATTAACTGCATTGTTGACAGGTGTAACTTGGGCGAAAGGGCAGCCCGTAGAGGAATCCACACGAGGGGGAAGAGACATTCAGGAGTGGGTGGAGGGTAAGTCACTAGGGAGGTTTGGATTAGCAGTTTAAACTATTGAATATAAAGCTGATGCAATGAATGTAAGTCCCCACCTAACTTACAATAAAAATTGTTGCGAAAAGAATTGAAATTCGGGGGAAAAAAAGAATTAAAATTCGTTCTATAACACAGCTATTTTTATCAGGGTAGAGAATTTCACAGAAACAACCACACTACTCTCCAACACAAGTGGGTTTGTCTAATTTTCCTTCTCCCACCCCTTTACCAAGACTACCCTCGATTGGGAGATTAACTGGCCAATCACATTCTGCTCTTCAATCCCACCCAATTTCCTGCTTTTCCCTCTACCGGGACTGGCTAATTCTAAACACTCCCCCAGCTGACCTCTAGCTGGCTCTGTTCCTCTCTGCGTCTGTTTGCTTATGTAAAATGAGTACTGTTTGCTTAATGAAAGCAACTTTCAGATACTGCTTAGTTAATCCAGAATCCTATATTCATAAAAGTACTTGTAAAATTGCCCTACTTCTCAGGGAATAGCATTACTTCAGCATTTTGTAAAGACAGAGAGCCTTCACTTTGAACATTTCAGATGTTCATCAAATGAATCCTCACTGCCCGAGCAAGCTGTTGACTTGGAAGAAGGCCCGAGGAGGGATGCATGCGAAGTTGGACACCAGTTTTTGTAGCACACGAACCTAGACAAGTTCACGGAGAACGCCCACTTCCCCTCCCCTGAGGGCAACTGCGCTCACCTCCGGGAAGAGTCCACTGAATTCTGGACACCGGGTTTGTACTCTTTGCCTGGCACTCCACACACTCACTCGTCAGACACTTGGGAGCCATCCCTGAATCCCCCCACAGATCCCATTCTTTCTCTTTTTCCAACGTGCCTACATTTAGTTCAGTCTCTACGCAAAATGATTTTTGTTGAATTCTATCAACTACACCTCTTGCTTAAAGGCCTTTATTGGCCGCTCTGTGTAACCAGAATAGAACCCATAAAGCCACTGCCACCCTCTCCAGTCTTCTCTGGCTGTTTTGCAGCCCACATTCCACTTAAAAGAACATGAATGTCTTCTACTTGCTCAACGTTCTGTATGTTAGTAAATGCCATTCTGTTGTCTGAAACAATTTCTCTCATTATTACATGGTATACATGTATCTAGTCATCAAATTTGTTTTTTTTTAAATCCTTTAATTAGGGGCTCATACAACTCTTATCACAATCCATACATACATCAATTGTGTAAAGCACCTGTGTACATTCATTGCCCTCATCATTCTCAAAACATTTGCTCTCTACCTAAGCCCCTGGCATCAGCTCCTCATTTTCCCCCTCCCTCCCCGCTTCCCCTCCTTCATGAACCCTTGATAATTTATTAATTTTTTTTGTCATGTCTTGACCTGTCCCACGTCTCCCTTCACCCACTTTTCTGTTGTCCGTCCCCCAGGGAGGAGGTCACATGTAGATCCTTGTAATCAGTTCCTCCTTTCCAACCCACCCTCCCTCTGCCCTCCCAGTATCGACACTCACACCACTGGTCCTGAAGGGATCATCTGCCCTGGAATCCCTGTGTTTCTGGTTCCTATTTGTACCAATATACATCCTCTGCTCTAGCCAGACTTGCAAGGTAGAATTAGGATCATGATAGTGGGTGGGGAGGAAGCATTTAGGAACTAGAGGGAAGTTGTATGTTTCATCGTTGCTACATCTCACCCTGACTGGCTGGTCTCCTCCCCGAGACCCTTCTGGAAGGGGATGCACTGTGGCCTACACATGGGCTTTGGGTCTCCACTCCGCACTCCCCCCCTCATTCACTATGGTAAGATTTTTCTGTCCTGATAATGCGTGATACCTGATCCCTTTGACACCTCGTGCTCGCACAGGCTGGTGTGCTTCTTCCATGTGGGTTTTGTTGTTTCTGAGCCAGATGGCCATTTGTTTACTTTGTTTTTCTATTGTGGAGATGCCTAGCACATGCCAGGCATGGATGAGCAGAATGTGAGAAATGGAAAAGGGTGGGGACATAGGTCTCTGTGTAGTTGAGTGAAGTTTGCCCCACCCTACCTGCACAGCCACTGTGACTCAGCACCCAGTAGGCACTGTGTTCGTTTCTTATTTGAAACCAAATACCACAAAATTAGTGGCTGTAAACAACCTAAGTGTTCTCTTGCAGTTCTGAAGCCTAGACATCTGCCATCAAAGTGGTAGCAGGATCCTCTGGAGAAATATCCTTCCTTGTCTCTTCCTAGCTTCCGGCACTGCTGGCGGCGCTGCCTTACAGCTGCATCACTCTCATCTCTGTCTCAGGAACCAGGCGGCCTTCTTCACTGTGTGTCGGTTCGTCTCCCTGTGTTCAATGCTTTTTTATATGTAAGCCATTTGCTGGCTTTAAGTACCACTCTTGTCCGGTCTGACTTCATCGTAACCACAACGTAAGGTCACATTGTGGGGTTCTCGGTGGATACAGGGGGACATGGTTCAACCCAGTACAGGCACTTTCCGCATCCCGTCCCTCAGTAGAGCCTTAGCGTGTGGGGAGCCAGTAACCAACTTGACCCTGTGGGAGAACCCTTGCCTCAGAATCATGGTGACTGCTAGGACCAAGAGCTAGGGTGTCCTTTCAGGTGTTTCTATTACTTGGCCCCAGAACTATCTTTTGCTCCTCTTTGCAAACTCTGACCCTTGGTAGTCAAATTTCTAGCTTGTATGATTTTCAACTTAGGACGTTAACTTCTCAAAGACCATCCGTGTAGTGAACACTTCAGACAATGATTTAAATTTTTCAATCTAACCATTTTTCCCTGATATTGCTTAATGATTGTTAGCATTCTTGTTTTATTTTCCCACTGGAGCACAAGTTCCTGGATGACAAGTGTTTACACCTGAAGTTTTGAGCATCTGGGTTTGCAAAAGGCAGTGACAACCAAATCCTTTTACAGGGCCACTGTATAGATTAAGCTCCCCTTGAATTCTTTCTTATCTTTAGCCAAGGGTGGAGATAATCTTACTCTCTGGCAAAATGCCTTGGCAAGCAGGTTACATCTACCCCTCTCCAGCCAGCCCAGAGAGGCTCAGCCCTTATAAGAGGCTTGTCTGGGTGTGTCCTTGATGTAGTACTTGGGACAGAACGGAAGAGGGTGTGTGTCACATAGTCATGCCCTTACTACCTTGACCGGAAAGCCCTGAACCAATCTTGTAATCCCGTTTACCTAACAAATTGTACAGATCCCAATCATGATCGTGTTTCTGCTTCTATGCTCTCACCTGGAACTGTGATGTATTGATCTACTACCAATCATGAATTTGTAACAGTTCTCTTTGTTCCTTGACTATTTAACTGTGAACCCTCAGATGCCATTTTGACCTCGAGTTAATGGTTTCCCTCCTCCAGATGATGTGTTCCTGACTTTGCCCTCTAACTTAATAAATGTTCCCCTTAAATTGTATTTGGGGTCTCTTTTGTACCCTAAAGTGCAAGAAACATGCACAATTTTGTTGGTTGTTTATACCCAACCCCAGAGACTAGAAACAGTGCCTGGGTTCAAGCAGGTTTTCAGTAAATAATGAAATTCATTGATGAACGCATAATAAATGGGCCCAACTGAGTGTGTATTTTTCAGTATGTTTCTTTTTATTTTAGAACGATTTTAACTTATAGAATTATTGCAAACATTAAGTGCAGAAAGTTTCTGTCCATTCTACATCATTTCCCGAATATTAACATCTTACATCGTTGTATTTGCTGTTGTTGTTAGTTACTGCTGAGTGAGCTCTGATTCATAGCATTCTTATGTATAACGCAAGGAAACACTTGACACATCTGAAAATTGCCATCCCTACAGTGTGTTTGAGTTCATTGTTTCAGCCACCTCGTCACTCTACCTCCTGGATGGTCATCCTCATTTTCAGTGACCCTTGACTTGTTTATTTCCCTGCTTTAACCAGAATGATGTCCTTTCTAGCAACTGGTATATCCTAACTGGTATGTCCTTGCTTTTAAGGAACGGTCTGGCTGTCCCTTCTTGACTTCTGCTCCATAGGATTCTCCCAGATGGATTTGTTCCTCTGGTCAAACCAAAGCCCAAGCTCTCGGCTCCCCAGTCAATCCAACTCACAGCGACCTTAGAGGACAGAGAGAAACTGCCCCTGGGGGTTGCTGAGGCTTGAAACAAGGCTCTCTGGGAGCAGACAACCTCAACTTTCTCTCCACAGAGCAGCCAATGGGTTCAAACCACTGACCTTGTGGTTAGCAGCATAGCCCACTACACCATAGGGCTCCTTTGTGCCTCTGGCAGTTCATAATGTATTCATTATTCTTTGCCAACCATATCAATTCTCCTTCTTTGTTCCTTTTTCATTGTCCAGGTTGCACATGCATGTGAGACAATTAAAAAGACCATGGGTTGAATCAGAAGCACGTCCATCATCACGATAACCTCTTTGCTTTATAGCACGATGAAGAGTCTTTCACAATAGATTTTACCAGTGCTGTATGCGGTTTGATTTCTTGACTTCTGCTCCAATAGGCATTGATGGTTGATTTGTATAGAATGAAATCCTTCAATTTCTTCACTGGTTGTCACATTTTGTTTATTAGACCAGCTGTGAAGATTTTTGCTTTTTGTTGAGGTATAACCTATACAGAAGGCTGTATTCTGTGACTATTGGTTCATGTTTGAAGTTTTCTTCATTTTTGGCAAGCAAGGTTGTTATCATCTGCATCTCACAGGTTGTTGATGAATCTTCCTCTAACCCTGGCACTCTGCTCTTCTTCAGGATAGTAGCTTCTGAAGGGGTTTAGGGCACCAACTTCTAGGTAGAGAGGCCAGATCAAGGTTATGGTGATTTTTGGGGGGCGAGGGCAGAGGGTGGGGGGAGTCCAAAGGGATAATCTAGATAGATTTTCCTGAAGGACACAAGATGTTAATGGGAACTTTTAATAAACAGCTTTAAGAAAATAAAAACCTGCATTGGTAAGCAAAAAGGCACTGAGGGATTCCAGCCCCACCATAACAATGCACCTGCTCATTCGCTGAAGGTAACAAGGGCTTGCACCTCACCACAGGCCTGTGTGTGGATGCTGGCTGGCCACTGGGACCAACCCACAAGGCTCATATGGGTCCCTTCCTGTCAAGACAGGAGTGGGAGACCTTTCTATAGGAGTATGGACACAGATTTCATAAGACTCCTGGATATCTTTATTGCTGTAAGAACACATCAACTAAATTTTTCATCCCATTTTCCAATTCAGGAACAGAAAGTTCTAATTTTAAAATGATATAATCTAAGGTCTCACTTGGAGGGTCAGCAGTCCCCTTGCAATTTATAGTGTCCATGCAGTATTGTATTTGTGTGTATATTTATATATATATATATATTTAAATCTCCACCCCACCCCCAGGGTCTTAAATAAAGTATCATCAATTTTTACAGATAGGTCCCAAATGAAATTCCCCGCTGATTCATCATACCTAGGTTTGAACAGAAACTCTCAAACAAACAGATTCGAGATCAGATTTTTGGTACCAGACAGATATACACATGCCAACCGTCCAAGGGCTGATGCCTGTGTGTTCCAATTCGGAATCCACAATGGATCTTCAACATACTGCCCACAGGCTTTTAGCAGCCTCCTGGATGATAGCTACAAGAATCACAGATGGATTCTGTGTCTGCTAATACTGCCTGCCCTCTTTGTCTTTAAAACACAAGGGAGCTTCGTCACCCCAGAGTCAACAGATTTGGCCTCACCTAATGTTCCTCTCTCACTTTCTGCGATGCGCCGTGGGGAACAAGGGCCTCCCAGGGAATGTGAGCGCCAGCTTGGACTGTGCCAGCGATGTCATGGGGCCAGCCCTCGGTTGTAGGAGAAGAAGAACCTCCAGGCTGCCTCACCAGAAGTATCGTTAACCCATGTCTCACTCGGCACAGCCGAGAGGCAGACTGGGTGAAGGTGACAGGAGAAAGCATCATGTTGGTTGACCAAGCAAGGAGTAAATTGGGATTAGAGACACCGAGGCAAGCTCCCCAAATAGGGGATTTACAGTTTTATAGGCATACACCTGGAAGTAAATGGAGGGAATTATGAATATGTAGATGATTTTAGAGGAATACATATGAATATGCATTAGGGCAGGATTATGATTCTTGATAAAATGTAGTTTGTCAGACTCCTGGCTTTCAAATGTCTTCTGAGTTGGTCTACGTGACGTCTTCCGGGGAACTTTGGGTTTCATGACTAAAGGTTGTGACTGGCCTTTCTGCACATGTCTGGTGGGCCAGGTTTTTTCATAACCAATATTTACTTGCTGTGATGAAATTATTTCCCAAGAGGAAAACAGTTGAAAAGACACAGGTTATTAGGAAGGTTAATTATGGGCAATAAATAAAACCACCACCACCACCACCACCAAGCTCATTGCCACCGAATGGATGCTGACTCACAGCACCCTATAGGACAGGGCAGAACTGCCTCTGTGGGTTTCGGACTCTAATCCCAATTTACTCCTTGCTTGGTCAACCAACATGATACTTTATCAGAATAGAAGCCCCCATCTTTCTCCTGAAGATCAGCTGGTGGTTTCCAACTGCTGACCTGACAGTTGGCGGCCCAACACACCGCCACGCCACCAGGGCCCCTATCATTATGGACCATATAAGAGGCATATTCCAGTAGCCCGGGACAATGTCACATAGCCTACAAGTACTTTCCTCGAGCAAGCGGTGGAATTTACAACAGGGTTAAGCAGGTCAGGGCGTGGTCTCGGAAAGCTCCATTGTAGTAACTGACCACCTTTCAGCGGCTCCGGTCCCCTGGCAAAGGAGGCAATTATTCATGGGACAGTTAGCAACGTATCACGTGTTGTATGCCACTGAGTCACTTCCGGCACACAGGGACCATCTGGACCACAGGCGGAAACACTGCCCGGTCCAGTGTGGTCCTCACCCTTGTTTCTGTATTTGAGCCCATTGTTGAAGACCCTGTTGTCAATCCATCCTGTCCTCCTCCTGTTTTGGACTCTCCTCCTTCTTTTGTCGCTCCACGTGCACAGATGTGCCCTGGTGACCTCTAAAGAATCCAGATACTATGCAACAAAATAGAAGGTAAAACAGAAATTAGGGTTTGGCTGTACATGTGCAATCGCAGCAGCTGGCCCACCACCACCTTTGGTTGTTGCAAGTATGTCTAGTTCAGTTTTTGCTAGTTTAACTTTTTATAGGTGTGCAAAATATTGAAGTTAATTTCAGTGACTGTGAGTGCATCCCTATCCTTAGCCAGTATGATTTCTCCATAACCATTAGCCTCTTGCCTCTGTTAACCACAAACTTTGCTCTTTGTATATTTTCCCTTTCTCATCTCTTTGTATAAGTGTGCCTTATAATATTTGTCATCTTCAGGATCAGGTATGAGGCATCACAAGACCCCAAACAATCACATCAATGCGAATGGGATAGGGGGGGCAGAGTGAGACCCAAAGTCCATCTGTAGACAATTGGACATCCCCTCACAGAAGGGTCACAAGGAAGGGACAAGCCAGCCAGCGTGCAGTATAGCACCAATGAAACATACAACATTCCTCTAGTTCTTTAATGTGTTGCTTGCCCCCCCCCCCCCACTATCATGACCCTAGTTCTACCTTACAGATTGGGCTAGACCAGCGCATGGACACTGGTACAGATAAGAGCACTTGACACATGGAATCCAGGACAGATAAACCCTTCAGGAATATGGGAGTAGAAATACCATGAGGGTAGGGGAAGGTCGGGGGAGAAAGAGGAAAACCGATCTCAGTGATCACTGTATAACATCCTCCTACACCTAGGGTGACAAATGACAGAAACATGGTGAAGATAGGAAATAACAATAATTTATAATTTCTCAAGGGTTCATGAGCGTGGGAGGGTAGGGAAGGAAAAAATCAGGAGCGAATACCAAGGGCTCAAGTAGAAAGAAAATGTTTTGAAAGATAATAGCAACATATGTACAAATGTGCTTGACACAATGGATGTATGGTTTTTATAAAAGCTGAAAGAGCCCCCAATAGAATGATTAAAAATATAAATATATTTGCCATTTTGTGGTTGACTTAGTTCACTCAGCACAATGTACCCTCTCTTCATATTGTAGTATATATCGTCTTAATTTCCTCTACCACATTTTGTTTACTCATTTTTCTGTTGGTGGGAACTTAGGTGATTTCCATCATTGGCTATTGTCAATAATGCAGAAGCATGCCATACATTTTGGTATGTTATGTTTTCACCCTTGACAAACTCTTCATATATATATATATATATATATATATATAGTGTTATTTATTTGTCAGATTCTTATGTATTTTCAATTTTCTTGCTATTATTCATTTCTAGTTTTATTCCATTAGGATCAGAAAAGATACTTCGTATTATTTCAATCTTCTAAAATTTATTGAGACTTGTTTTGTGTCCTAAGTATGGTCTGTCCTGAAAAATATTCCATATGCGCTAGAAAAGAAGTACAGTGAATTGCTGTTGAATGGGGTGGTCTAGATGTGTCTGTTTCACCTAGTTTGATAGGTTGCATCTAGTCTTTCTTTTCTTATTGTGGGTTGGGTGTAAGTTTACAGAGTTAATTCATTTTCCAGGTAGTAATTTGTGCACATTTGGTCCTTACAGTCGCTGCAATTCCTTCAATGTAGCAGCACCCCCCTGGCGTCCTCCCTGGCCTCCCTGTCCCTTCCCACCTTCTGAGCTGTGTTTTGGGGCAAATGCTGCCCTTTCAGCCTCCAACCATTGATTACTCTGAGGAGCGTGTTACTCAGGAATGCTATCGTCCACCTTATAGTTTTTTTTTGTTGGACGAAAAGGTGACCCTGGGGTTGAGTTTGGCTCCACGTTTGAAGAGTGTCTGAGTGCCATGGTTTTGTGGTCTCCACGCATCTCTCTCTGACTACGACATTTGGTCTTTTATTATTATTATTTTAAGTCTTGTTCTACATTTTTTCTCCCATTCTGTCCAGGACCTCCTGTTGTCCCAATTAGAGTGGTCAGTAGTGGTCGCTAAATAGTAGAGGCTGCGGTTCATATGACTCATTAGTCCTTTGGACCAATTGTTTTATTCTCCCTTTGATTTTCTTCACTCTTGTTTCCTCTGGCTGGGGAAAGACCACTAACTGCATTTTAGATGGCCACTCACCAGTCTTAAGGCCCCAGGAGTTAGGTGTATTGTCTTTGTGAACTACACTATGCCAATTGACTTAGCTGTTCCCTGAGACTGTGCTTCTCAGCCCTCATGCACAGTGATTCGTTCTGAACTGTTTGGTTATGACTAAGACGTTATCATATCTTTTCCCCCTCTTTGCCCCCAAACATATGGATATGTTTATAGCATATACGCATACATATGTGGAAATATTCTCTGTCCAACTGATTTTTTATCATGGGTATACTCCTATTTGCTTACCCATATCTATTCAGTTTATGTCTGTCTATGTGCTACTTGTAGATTTTCATTCTTCCCTGACATGGCAGGATTGTGTGGGTGCCAATATTTAGCTGTGTGATCTGTAACTCTTCTGTGGCCTTCTGTGTCCCCTTACTGGCATTGTTCTTCCCATTCCCTTATATAATTGCATCTCCCTTCATCAAAATTGATACACATCTATTATTTAGCTAGTGATTGTGTTAGGCCGGGTTGACTAGAGAAACACATCCAGCGACACGCATATATGTGTAAGAAAGAGCTTTATATCAAGAAGTTTTATATATCAGGAAAACACCCCACCCTAGTCCAACTCAAGCCCCCAAGTCCAATACTAGTCCATAAGTTCCTCTTCAGACTCATGCAGCCATAAGCAGTGATGCAGAACACAGGAAGATCACAGGCCAGTGGGTGCAAAGTCTTGTGGATCCAATGGCAGTGGGTGTGTTTTCAGGGCTCTCACTATCAGGGGCAGGCAGCAGGAAGGTGGGAGGTGCCCAGGACACTCCTTATGAGAAGCCATGCCCACAAGGACTCACCATCAGGACCTGATTGACAAGCTGAATGCCACCCTACACTATTAGGGATCTTTAAGCTGGCATGAAATTAGGTAACTACCACCGTGATTTTCCCTCAGCTTCTTGGTAACCCTCAAAGGATGCATCTTTCTGTGCCCATTCCTGTCCCTGACTTTTTACAACAGTGGTCTTAGATTTCCACTCGGCACAATGTCATTTGGGTTTATTCATTTTATGATATTCATATCATAGATTCATCATTATTCTTTACCCTTGCACAGGTGGCTTCCCTTGTGGGTATATATCATAGTTTGGTTATCAATTCATCCACTGATGGGCACTTAGGTTGTTCCTGTCTCTTTGCTATTGTGAATAGCGCTGTGGTGATCATATGTATATTTACCTATTTATGTCCCAGGTGTTACTCCATATAATGTATACCTAATAGTGGGGTTGCTGGATCAAATCATATTTCTATTTTTAACTTTATAAGGAAGCACCATGCCATTTTCTACAGTGGCTGTACCATTGTATAGTCCCATCAGCAATGTATAAGAATGACAATCTCTCCATACCCTCACCACTATTTGTTGTTGTCTTCTGTCTGATTGAATTTGCTATCTCATTGTTGTTTTGATTTACATCTCCATGGCATCAAATGTTAGCAAGAATTTCTTCATGTGTTTGCTGACTGCCTAAAAGTCTTCTTTGGTGATGTGGTTATGTCTTCTGCCATTTTTATTATAGACATGTTCTATAAACTTTAGGGATTAAATATTTTGTCCAAGGAGCTATGGTCATGTAGTGGGTTGTGCATTGAGCAGCTAACCACAGGTTGGCAGTTCACACCCACCAGCTCCTCCATGGGCTAAAGATGAGGTTGTCTCAGAAATCCAAAAGGGCAGTTTTACTCTGTCCTGCAGAGTCATCATGAGTCAAAATCAATCTGATGGCAGGGAGGGTTTTCTTTAGTTAATTCCTTGTCCAATTGAGTTAGTCTGGGTAGGCTAGAGAAACATAATTCATCGACACTCATATTTTATAAGAGTTTTGTATAAAGGGTAAGTGTACATTAAGAAAGCATCTCAACCCAGTGCTGTCCAAGTCCATAAGTTCAACATTAGCCCATATGTCTGACACTGATCCACAAAGTCCTCCTTCATCTTACAAAACACATTCAATGATGCTGACTGCAGGAGGAAAGCCGAGTCAGTGAACGTGTGAGCATCTCAGCACTGGCAGGGGTCTCCACATGGCTGCTCCAGCACCCAGGGCTGCATTGGGGTAGGTCCATGTGGCTTCTCCTCAGGAATGTCTTGCAGGAAGTGAGCCTTGCCAGCTGAAGCAGGGAACTGGCTAAGGCAGCTGCACACTGGTCTGACCATCAGAGAACAAGAGACCTGAGAACTAGAAAGGCGGGACTCTCTGAGCCATTTATCTCTCCGCCCTTCAATTAATTCCGCATGTGTTTATCAGCGAGGTTGACACAATAAACCTTAATTTTCTCACCAATATTCCATTGCCAATTTCCCCCCTTCATGTAGGTTTCCCTTTCAATATTTTGGTGAACTATTTTTCTTCATTTGGTGAACTATTTTTATGTGCAATTGTCGGGAGCCATGAGGCCCGGCCATAACCTTGCCTGTCCGGAGCCTTGAGGCCCGGCATTGCCTTGATCTTTATTGCCTGAGCTCTGTAACTTTCCACAGGAACTGTTTTTTTCTGCAGTCATTGTTCTCAGGGAAACACCTGCGGCTTGCTTCCCCGATTCATTGTTCTCAGGGAAGCACCTGCGGCTTGTTTCCCTTTCCCTGGCCTATATAAGCTGTAGCCTTTTACTCAATCAACGAGGCTTGATGGGGCTACTGTCTTGTCTCCATTTCTCGTCTCTTGTCTCCTCAATTCCCACTCCCTCCTCCAGGGTCCGCGTTGAAATTCCTGCGGGTCGGGACATCTGGCACCCAACGTGGGGATTGGATACGAGGGATACCGCGAGGAAGAAGGCGCCAAAGGAGGCTGGAGAGTAAACGTGAAAGAAAAACCCTTTGGCCGCTGCGGAAACCTGCCGCGCCGAGACTGAAGGTGAGTAAAAGCGCCTGAAAATGGGACAAGAATTAAGCCAGCATCAGATTTATGTTAAACAATTGAAAGAGGCTTTAAAGACATGAGGAGTAAAGGTTAAAAGTTGTGATTTATTTGAATTTTTTGACTTTATAAAAGATGCTTGTCCTTGGTTTCCGCAGGAAGGGACGATTGATATAAAACGATGGAAAAGAGTTGGTAATGCTTTGGAGGATTATTATGAGGTCTTTGGACCAGAAAAAAATTCCTGTTACAGCTTTTACTTATTGGAATTTAATTAAAGATTTGATAGATAGAAAGGAGAGTTGTCCGCAAATAACGGCGGCCATCGCCCAGACGGAAGAAATATTAAAAATCAGTTCTAAAACAGATCTCAGAGAGTCTCCACCAGAGAAGGAGATTGACATTATTTCCCTAGAAAGTGATGAAGAGGGGCCTAAGGGTCCTCCTATAATAGAGGAACTTAAAGGAAAAATTAGTCAGCTTAAAGAACAGATAAAACTAGAAGAGTTACATCAGTCTTTGATTACCAGGCAGCAGACATTGAGATCAGGGAGTCAAAGGGTGTCAGAACCAGAAAAAGGGACGGAAATGGCCCGCCCACTTCAACAGCCTAGGCAACAGCTCCCTACAAAGAAAATGCCTGTAGACAGAGAGGAGGGGGGTTTCTCTCCTGTACATGCTTTCCCAGTTACCGAGACCATAGATGAGCAGGGGGAGCCTGTCCGAAATTATGTTGGGGTCAAATTTGCTCTCATAAAGGAATGAAAAAAGGCTGTTTCTCAATATGGGCTACCTCTCCATACAGCTTAGCCCTTTTAGAGTCTTTGGCTGAACAGGCTTTTACCCTATCTCTTACCATTTTAGGGCCCCTTGGTTAGCCTCTTACTCTTTCTCTCACTGGGACCTGTGGTGTGTTACAAGCTCATGGCATTTATCAAGCAACGGATTGAGGCCCTCCAGGCAAAGCCTATACAGGCCCATTACCACCGCCTTGAGATGTGCGAACAGGGTGGCTCATATGAGAAGTTATGATAAGACCCCCTGCCCTTGTGTGCTGAACTGGCAGTCAATGACGGGTAAGGTCGGCACAAGACATACCAACCTAAGACAGACATTGGTTTGCTCTTATTTTATGAAAGCATTCCATTGATCAATGACGGGTAAGGATGACTCTTGATGCCTGCCAACCTAAGACAGACGCAGTTCCCGAAGGGATCTCTCTTGGCTTTACAAAATTAAAAAGGGACCTGTCGGGAGCCATGAGGCCCGGCCATAACCTTGCCTGTCCAGAGCCATGAGGCCCAGCCGTTGTCTTGATCTTTATTGCCTGAGCTCTGTAACTTTCCACAGGAACTGTTTTTTTCTGCGGTCATTGTTCTCAGGGAAACACCTGCGGCTTGTTTCCCTTTCCCTGGCCTATATAAGCTGTAGCCTTTTACTTAATCAACGAGGCTTGATGAGGCTACTGTCTTGTCTCCATTTCTCGTGTCTCTTGTCTCCTCAATTCCCACTCCCTCCTCCAGGGTCCGCGTTGAAGTTCCTGCGGGCCGGGACATGCAGTGTTACATTTTCAGAAAGTCTGTTATTCAGTTGGTCTTCTGCTGCTTGTATCATTTGCGTTTTGTTTCACTGCCTGTGCCATAAATTAGAGCCTGCTAAGTTTGCTCCTTTGACGAGCTGTATAGTTCTAGGTTTTACGTTTAGGTTTTCAATATCTCTTTAAAATTTTTTGCGTTGGGGTGTGAATTGGGTAGGAGTTACATCTACATCAGTTCAGTTTTGTGTTCAGTAGTTTAAGCTACTTTTCACCCCCTTTTAAAAGCTTACTCTTTGATACATCTTGAATCATTTTTTGTATGTGGTGTGAGGTATATGTATGATCTCATTTTTCTGCACACAGATATTCAGCTTTGCCTGCAGCATTGGTTAGACTGTCGCTTCCCTCGTTTCATGAACTCCGGCCCTTTATTGAAGACTAGCTATCCATAGGTAAATAGATTTACTCTGGGTTCTCATTCTTTCCCACTGGCCCACATGTCTGTGTTCACAGCAGCATCAGGCTGTTTTGATTACCATTACTCTAGAGTAAGCTTTGAGATGAAATGTGAGACCATCTACTTTGTTCTTTACAAGTGCTTTGCTCATCTGGAGTCTGTTTCCATCCATAGAAAGTTGCTGATTGTTTTTTATATCTATTTAAAGAATTTTGATGGAATCTGGATCAAAGCAAATCATGCACAGGTCAATTTTGGTAGTGCTGACCTTCTCACAAGGTTAAGGCTTTCTATCCATGAGCATGGCATGTTCTTCTATTTACACATGCATCTTTTTTTTTAACATTTTATTAGGGGCTCATACAACTCTTATCACAATCCATACATATACATACATCAATTGTATACAGCACTTCTGTACATTCTTTGCCCTAATCATTTTCAAAGCATTTGCTCTCCACTTAAGCCCTTTGCATCAGGTCCTCTTTCTACCACCCCCCTCACTACTCCCCCCTCCCTCATGAGCCCTTGATAATTTATAGATTATTATTTTGTCATATCTTGCCCTATCCGGCGTCTCCCTTCACCCCCTTCTCTGTTGTCTCTCCCCCAGGGAGGAAGTCACATGTAGATCCTTGTAATCGGTTCCCCCTTTCCAACCCTCTCATACTCTACCCTCCCGGTATTGTCCCTCACACTCCTGGTCTGAAGGTATCATCCACCCTGGATTCCCTGTGCCTCCAGCTCCTATCTTGCAGTGCTGTTTTGCAGTTTTCCATGTATAAAATGGAAAAAAATATTCTGAAAGATATTCCATACAGTTATTATGACCCCTAAGTCAGGAGTTTCCTAGCAAGAACTTAGAAATAGTTGCAGTTGAACAACATTTACAAGCACCAGCTCTGCATCCAGTCTTAGTTCTTTCAAATGGCTCTTTCTTCAAGCCAGTGGCCCAGCCATACAGGGCAGGAGAGGAGAGACAAACGTGTGCCCAGGTGCTTCCCACAGCCAGGCTGCCTCAGGCGGTACAGGTTAAGGTCTCTCGGGGCTCCTTAACTTAATAGTCACTGTGACTTATAGCTATAGCTTATTAGAGCACAATCTTTGATATTTAAAATTAAGAAATATATCCTGTAAATATGACTCGCAGGGAGATTTCTTTTCAAAGCCAAGTTTCTTCATAAGCTTGTCAGTGACGCTCAGAGTTGAAGGTTGTGCATGAAAGTGAGATCAAACGTGAGCCTTTGACACTTTGGATTGGACTTAGGTCATCAGTAGGACAATTCATGCGCAATGAAAAACAGGACAGCTTGTGCATAAGGGGGACATTAATTTGCTTTTATAATGACAAATTAGGGTTACAAAGTCCTTGTGGCCTTGGGCCTCAAAGTTATTACACTTTGCCAAGATTTGCCAAATCTTGCTGAAAGGATTATGTTGAAGCTGCCCTGTAAATTCTCTCTTTGGGTTTTTGTTTTTTCCAAGCACATTTGTTGCCATCTTCATTTTCAAAACATTTTATTTCTACTTGAGACCTTGGTATCAGCTCCTTATTTCCCCCCTCCTTCCCCTTCCTCCCTCCCTCATGAACCCTTGATAATTTATAAATTATTATTATTTTGTCATGTCTTACACTGTCCGACATCTCCCTTCACCCACTTTCCTTTTGTCTGTCCCCCAGGGAGGAGGGTATATGTAGATCCTTGTGGTCAGTTTCCCCTTTCTCCCTCATCTTCCCCTTCCCCTTCTCCTCCTGGTATGGCCACTCTCATTATTGGTCCTGAGGGGTCTATCTATCCTGGATTCCCTGTGTTTCCACCTCTTATCTGTACCAGTGTACATCCTCAGGTCTATCTGGATTTGTAAGGTAGCATTGGGATCATGATGGTGGTGGCAGGGTGGGGTGGAGGAAGCATTAAACAACTAGAGGAAAGTTGTATGTTTCATCGTTGCTACACTGCACCCTGGCGGACTGGTCTCCTCCCTGTGACCTTTCTGTAAGGGGATATCCAGTTGCCTACATATGGGCTTTGAGTCCCCACTCTGCACTCCCCCTTATTCACAATAATATGATTTTTCTTTTTGATGCCTGGTACCTGAATCGACACCTCGTGATCACACAGGCTGGTGTGCTTCTTCCATGTGGGCTTTGTTGCTTTTGAGCTAGATGGCCACTTGTTTATCTCCAAGCCTCTAAGACCCCAGACACTATATCTTTTGATAGCTGAGCATCATCAGCTTTCTTCAACACATTTGCTTATGCACCCAAATTCTCTGTTATTTTTAATTTTATTGAAAGGTTACATAGCACATCAGGTTCCCATGTAATGCTCTCTGCAAGAGTTGTTCATTGACATGAGCTTCAGTTCTCCCAGTGCCTTCACATTCTTACTAGTTGTGTTGTGGTTAGTCTGTTTTCCCTACCCCCTCGTCTTCTTTGCTTTAGGGTAATTGGAGTGTCAATTGAGTGAGTTGTCCCATGAGGCTAAATGCCTCCCGAAAGAGAAAAACATTCCTTCAAAGTGTTTAGATATGTCTGAGAAGTACCTGTAACTGTGACCTCTATGTGTGTGTGTGTCTGTCTATTTGCATGTGTGCGCCCACTTTCTGCTGGCTTCCAGCTCATAGTGCTATTTCTGCAATCAAAAGGACTGGTGGAATTTGTTACCAAAAAGAAATCTTTTTGTTGGTTCAGCATTTTCTGTGTCTTACACTGTATCTTTTCTTAAAACAAAACAAAATCTTGCCACTGAGTAGCTCTCTTCTGTAGAACATGACTATGATATTAAAAATTTGGAGAAGTTGAAAACACTCAACCATTCTGGAACTCCAAACAAATTGTCATTGAGTCAATAGGATGCAGCATAACGGCCCTGTGTGGGTTCCTAAGGCTGTGATGCTTAGTGGGAGTAGAAAGTCTCAGCTAGTGGTTTTGAGCTTGCAATGAGCAGCTCAGACCCACTACCCCACCCACCTAACCCACTACTCCACCAGTGATTTATTAACAGCAGTCCTTATTGTTAGATACTATTCAGTGCTGAAAATGAAGTGTGCCTGCAGAGATGTGAAAAGAAGGCGATTGGCTGTATATTATGGGGAGAAAAAGCAAATACAGAACAATAGGAGGGTGGGTCAAAAGGGATTGCTGGAAAATCAGAACTCTTCATTCAGTCAAAATACCAAACTGCGAAGCTATTGTTTCTCAACAAATCCTCCGTCTAGGGGTTTACACTTTGGAAGGTTGCATTTCCACCCAGCCATTTCTAAGGAATCCTGTGCTCTTCTATTTGCCTCACATGAAAATGATAGTTTGGGTGCCCCTGAGGGACTCAGGTCACGTCCTTTCAAAATATCCTTTGAATTTGAGGTACCAAAAATGTCTGAAGCAGCATGATCCTGGCTGTAGGGTGTCTGGGGTAATATTTTCCAATGAACAGCTTACAGGACAACCCTTGTGGCCCTCAAAGAATAAGCAGCTGCACGGTTGTGATGGGGGAAATCGCTCCATTTTTAATTTTCTTAAAAATGTCTTCATAATAAGCCCTTATTGTCATCTTGTGTCCTTCAAGAAAATCTGTCAGCATTATTCCCTTTGGAATGGGAAACTCCAGGCACCATGGCCTTCTGAGTTGACTTGTGCCTTGAACCTGAACTGGCCCAGCATCTTGGAGATGCTCAAATGAGATTAAGGCAAGTACCGTACTGATAAATAAATCACTGAGAGAACTTGTATGCAGCTATCCAGCCATCTCAGATTTATGCTATGTGCGTCTAATAGTTTTATTGGGACTTCATCCACATACACAAATCAATAGTTGAACCATATCAAGAAGACTTGTACCATTCATTTTACCAAGAGATTACCACAATCCGTTCTAGAACATTTTCTTTCCCCCTATATGTATTGTTATTCATGTAATATTCTTGGTTTAAGTATGTTTTCTTTGGAATAAAGCCATGTAAGTATGAAGTGGAACTCTAATAACAATATTTTTATTAACCCTCCATTTTTTGTTTATCTGCCTGTCTGTCTCTCTACTTATATCCCTATCCATGTACACACATGCAGAGATCTATGATTTATTTTCATTCAAAAGAAAATTATGTATATGTATGTAGGAGGTTTTAAACAATAGCATTAGCTAATATCCCATAAACTTTTGTAATGTACCAGTATGATGCTCAGTCCTCATCCAACCTAAATAAGCTCAAGTCACAGCAAAGCTTGAGGTAGTTATTTAACCTGCTTCGCAGCAGCCTGAAGAAGCTTGCAAGCTTGTCCAGAACCATAAAGCCTGCCCTGTCAACTCTGCCTTGCATGCTGCTTCATGACGGTTAACTGCTGAGAGACTGCCTATAAGGCAGCTTCTCATAAAGCAAAACAACCCTGAACTCAGGGCCATCGAGTAAGTCAAGGCTGACTCATATCGAACCGCTGTGAGTTTCCCAGGCTCTAATTGTTTACAGTAGAAAGCCCAGCGGAGCTGCTGGTGGTTCTGAACTGCCAACCATGAGGCTTGCAGCCTAAGGCACAACCACCACCAGGGCTCCTTAAGGTGACCTTGGACTGCGCAGACATGTCATGGGTGGTGCAAGATGTTTTCCCCTCCCTCTAAATTGGTGTCCAAGTTACAGAGGCTGCTGCACACCCGAGAATCCTGTTACCCATTTCAGAATTCAGAAGGAGGGCAGGCTGCTTGGTTTTCTGACTCCTTGTCAACTCTTGGAACCTTGATAATGACTTCCCCAAACTTCATTTTAAAGCAAATTAGAAAACAATGGTTGGAATATTGCCCAAAGGCCTGGAAAGACCTAGGTCTATAATTCACATTAAACATTAGCTCCTAGTGCCCCAGGTTCAAAATGAACGTACCCAGAAGCCTTTGACCCAGGGGGAGCAATGTTGAAACATTGTCAGTGCAAACAGGAGTGTGTGTGCTGACCCTGAGAGGACTGTTGTGCCTAAAGTCCCTGTTTGATCTCTCGCTGGTCTGCCCAACCTGTTTTCTTGTCCTCTGAACTTTTAGCAGTCTTGTGCCTAAGCACCCAGCTCACTGTTATATGTGTCTGATACGTATGCGCAAAGTCCCCTGCTTTATCCCAGAGGAGGTCACGTACAGATAGCTTTCATTTTCTGGAAGAGCCGGGCTGCCATTGTTGACCAACATGATTTGTTTGGGTCATCAGAATTGTTAGTTGGGCTATTGGCTCTTTTGGGGGGGGGGGGGCTTCTTTCAGTCTCTCCTTCATGCATGAGGGTTGGGGGTGGTTCCCTTCTATTGCATTCTAGAGGGGACTGGCTTATCCACCTGTTCTCACTCTTGTTCCTGCCACCCCTCGGATACGAGAATGTAGCTCCATCCCAGCGTGGGATAAAATGAAGCGAGAGATGTCAGGTAGTGCCTTCGCTGGTAAAGGCGTGAGTGACTCTGTGTACGTCTTACCCAGGGCAAAGGGAGCCCTGAGGGGACAGTGGTTACAAGTTGGGCTGTGACCTGCAGGTCAGCAGTTTGAAACCACCAGCCACTCCATGGGAGAAGATGAAGCTTTCCACTCCTGTAAAGAGTTTCCTTCTCAGAAACCCAAAGAGACGGTTCTACTTTGTCCTGTAAGGTGCCACTATGAGTCGGAATTGACTCGATGGCCACGTTTAAAATTTTTTTTTGGTGGGGCGGGACAGGGTGGGGGCTTCAAAACAAGCATCATGCAGGAGTTATGTGAACAGGATGTTTATCAAGTACATAAAGACTGAGCGCCTAGATGTTTAATTTCTCACCTGGAAGCTTTGGGAGACTGGTTGATGACACTTTCCTGGAATCAGTCTTGCAAAAGCTCTCGGGAGGAGCATTGATCTGTGTAAGCAGTCCCATATTCTGTAAAACCTTGATTATTGATATGACTGGCAACATCTTAGAAAAATGGAGCGTTCAGGTAGGTTGTGTAACCTCGTGGTTGGCACCGGGGGCATGTGCGTGAGCCTGCTCTAAGCATGGGGAAAGATGGGGACGAGCCAGCCCAGACTAAGGGAGGGGGGAGGATGAGCACAGCCCACAGCCAGTCGTAATCCTAGTGCAAACCGTGTATCTGGGAAAGAGCCACTGAGTGCACAGAGCCCCGCCCCCAGGGGGCCTGCGAACCCTGGAGCCACGTGGCCAGGAGCCGCAGGATGCAGTAGAGGCCCCAGGAGCTTCAGCTGGGAGCGAGTGACACAGCCTTCCCCACTTGATACCAGGGCTCAGGAGGACGCACCCTTCCCAAGGTAAGGAGACTCCCCTCCCCGGAAGTGGACTCTTCCAGTTTCCCCCACATGATTATCCAGGTGTTTTTCACTTGTCCATCTATAAGAGTCCCTCAGGAGCAAGCTGGAGGAGTGACACCTCCTGGTCAGCCCACTCCTCCCGTCCCACCTGCACTCCCCTCACTTTCACGGGCTCCTAGTGGCCAAGCAGGAAGCATCTCTGTGTCTCTGCCAGGGACCAGCCTGCCAGGTTTAAAGCAGAAGCCCAGCCACGTCCCTGCTTCTCTGAAGTCGCTCCCTGGAGTAGTGTGGAGACATGAACGGGCCGGTGGACGGCTTGTGCGACGACTACATGAGCGAAGACAGTGCCTTCATGTTCACGTCGGAGTCTGTGGGAGAAGGACACCCTGGTGAGTAGGTTCGGCTGGACAGCTTAGGCTGAGTGAGAGCCGAGGAAGTCATTTGTGCCAGCCCTAAAGTGTCGCTGGGGGGTCAGTGAAGGCGTGTGTCATTTTGATACTTGGTAGTAGATGCGACAGTCACCTATGGACAAATGACAAATCTGTAAGGGAATGACGTTGAGCTCCCTCACTGCTACCCACCAGCAGCATCTCAAAACGGGGGACTGCAGTGGGGGGAAGCGCTGGAGGGCTACGTGCAATGTATCTTGAGAGCAGCCGAAGGGGCCCAGGTGGGCAGTGTTAGGAGTTGGGCTATTAGCCAGAAGGACAGCAGCTGGAACCCATCAGCCGCTCCACAGGAGAAAGACTTGGATTTCTCCTCCTATCAAGAGTTAGCGTCTTGGAAACACCCCCCCAGGAACATTTCCCCCCTCTCCTATAGGATCACCATGAGTCGGAATTGACTCAATGGCCATGAGTTTGGTTATAGATCGATACATATTTATAGATACCATATGTGGGTATGTATGTGTGTGCATCTACCCCCAAACATATGTGTTTAGTGTAGCCTTAATCTGTTATCAACCAGCAGCTTATGTCAACAGAGACTGTTCCCGCACACAAGGCCATGGGTCACTAAATTGTGCAGATAAGCACAGGCTGTTTGGAAATGTTTGGCCATGCTTCTAATTGGTGGTCATACAGACCCCCAGGTCCTGGAAGTCTTAGGCAGATGAGCCAAGGGAGATACAGATGACTTCTGGAGGCAGAAGAAAATCCAGGCAACTGTTTCCCCTGAGAGTTTGGGTGGATAGTGGATTGGAGGCATGAGAGGATCTTCGATAGCTGCTATATTCAGAAATTCAATGTCAAGTTCTAGAACACTGGCTGCCAGGCTTTGACGTGCACCACCATCTCCTGAAGGACTCTTTAAACAGCTTGATGAACCTCAACCTAGATTTGGATTCAGTAGGCCCGGGCGGGGGGTGGAGGCGGGGGGAGGGTAGAGAATATGTCATGTGCATTTCTTTCTCTCTTTAACAGTTGTATTGGCATATAATTCACTCATTGAAAAAACTCACTGCCATCGAGTCGATGCCAACTCAGAGCAACCCTATAAGACAGGGTAGACTTGCCCCTGAGAGTTTCTGAGACAATAACATTTTATGGGAGTAGAAAGCCCTGTCTTTCTCCCAAGGAGCGGCTGGTGGTTTTGAACTGCCGACCTTGAGAATCACAGTCCAAAGCACCACCAGGGATCCTATATAATTCACACGGCATCTAATTCAATAGTTTCATCCTATGAAGAAGAGTTGTATAATCATCACCACAATCCATGTTAGAACATTTCTCTCTTTCTGGTCCTCATTGTTATTAGCTCCCCTCGACCTCCCCTGCTGTGCCCACAAGAAACCATTCGTTCCGTTTCTGTCTCTATAAACTGACCATTCTGGGTTTCATGTAGAAGTATATACCATACAGAAAAATATACCAACCCCCCACCCACATCTTTTCATACAGGATAAAACATACCAAAACCCAAACAGCTAAAACGAACAGTAACGCAGTAACACAGAAGTATCTTGATGTGAAAGAAAGCAGAAACTATTTAAAAAGTAGAACAAACTTAAGGTGGGCCCAAAGGGAGCCAAGTGCTGTGCCGCAGTCCACTGCCGAGGCACTCCGCGTGACAGACAGCGAGGCTGCCCACTTCCTGGGTCGTTGTCACCGGGGCGACTGGAGGCTTCATGCATAGGGATTTCCTCTTCAATTCTTTTTTTAGCTGAAACAGCAGGGGTCAATAGGGAGATCAAATGATAAGATGGCACATTTTAACCTAACTGCATCTATCATGATCCGCTTTACTGTGCTCTGACTGATGTCAAGGGTATTCGTGCCCCTGACTGTGGTCCGGGGGCTCCCTGGACTGGGTCCCTGTGTGGCCCCTGCAAATGGGTTTCCATCTTCCTCTCTTCCGCAGCCTTCCGAAAACCAGGTGCTCGCAATGGAAGCTCTGCTTTAGAGAAAATGCATTTCCCCCCCCTCCCCCAACAGTGTTATTAGCAAGTCACTAACTGCATGTACTCGAGGATAAGCTAAGTTTTTCAGCACAGTTTTTGTGGTAAAATCAGGTGCCTCGGCGGATATCCGGGTTGGCTTATCCTCGAGTATAAACGGTACATATATCATTCAATAGTTCGATCATATCACATAGAATGGTACAATCAGCCCCACGTCAGTTTAGAGCCCCCCCCCCGAAAGTCCTGATTTATGTTACTTAATCCAAACCTCACTGCCACCAAGGCCATTCTGACTAATAGCCACCTGATAGGACAGGGCAAGGCTGCCCCCGTGATTTTCCAAGGTTGTAAATCTTTACAGGAATGGAAAGCCTCATCTTTCTCTTGTAGAGTGGTGATCTCGAACTGCTGGCCTTTGGGTTAGCAGTCTAACGCGTACACCACTGCAACAAAGGGGCTCTGTATTTTAGTGCTTAGTTAGCATCCTCAAAATTCATTTCAGCATTTGAAGTTTTTTGGTAGTTTGTTTACAAGCTTGGCTTTTTCATCTTGTTTATCTCCATTCTCAAAGATATTCAACTCTCATACCTTATACGTCAACTTTGGACATTTCGATTCACTGCTCCCTGCACGTGTTAAGCCAATGGCTCTCAACCGGGGCCAATTTTGCCCTGCCCTCCTCCTAGAGAACTATATGGATGTCAAAATTAGTGGGGCTGGGTGGAAATGCAAGTAACATCCGATAAGGAGCGGCCAGGGAGCCTGCTAAAATTCCCACAATGTACGGGCTAACCCTTTGGTTCAATTGAGGAATAGACTCTTATTATGTACAACTTTATAAATGGTGGTTCTAGGTTTACTATATTCATATTCTCAGATACATCGCTATATCTGGCATCTTCTCTACAGTCCTATGACAGTAAAGGCCTTATACAGACCAGGAGACCTACTCCACCTGGAGGACATGGTCAGTGGTCCCAGGCACGGCCCATTGTACACAATACCAGTGTGCTTCACGGACAGAAAATGAGATTTAGCAGATTACCTAATGGTAATCTAATAATTCGATTGGCTCTTACACTTGCTACTCGAAATTAACCAAATACCATATATACTCGAGTATAAGCCGACCCAAATATCCGCCAAGGCACCTCATATTACCGCAAAAACTGCATTAAAATGTGCTGAAAAGCTCAGCTTATACACGAGTATATACGGTAAATCAGTTTCCCATAAGGCTAGATGTCTTTGTGTCTTATGGCTGAATTTCTCTTGACCAGGAAGATAAAATTAATGTTTTCCTTTTAATTACCAAGAAGATCAGTGCCTGTCTATTTGGCGCTCACCAAGTGATATTGATTTTTTTAAAATGTGAAAGTCTAAAGATTGTTCAGAATGACTCCTTCACATCCATTCTGACCAGTAGTCAGACGCTTGTTGACCCCCTTACCTGACATCAATTTATCCACAGTAGCGGTTGGATTTCTCCCTGAGGATAGGGAGCATGTGAGACATGTCCTTTGGACATCTGTGACCAGCACGTAAGTAACTCCTAAAAGTTCTGGAGAGTAAGCTTAAAGTGGCCGTCATGCTATCCGTCTTAGGATATTCTAGTAGGCCGAGCCCCTCCTTGATAGGCTAGTCAGAGATTCTGGACTCAGGTCAACTCAGATTCACAACCATGGTCTACCAATGACAAGAGAGAGGAGTAAACAACAAAACAAAAACCTGGTATTTAGTATAGCATATATTAACTAGCAATTCCTAAAAGAGAAATTAGAGAGCTAGCCTTTGATGGTAGATTAGTTAAATCTTTAATTATAGAACTTATTATAGACCTGGACTCTCTAAAGCCTTATCAATCTATTAAGAACTGACTACATGTACTTTGAACACTAATAATAACACATATGGGTAACTACAGACCACTCTTAATGATGAATTTGTGACTTTGACAGTTCACACCACCCCCAGTAGGAGGGGATTTTCCCACAGTGCCACTAAGTGAGCAGGCTAGACCACCCAGAGCCTTTCAGACCGAGACCGAAGGAAGATCAAACCCCAGTGCATGCTGCATTCCTTCAAGTCCCACCTTGACTAACGGGCCAACCAGCCACCAGGACTTCTGGCATCAGGAGGCCAGCTGCCCATCGGGGAGGACCTGAGAGAGACATATGGAAATATCCTGCAGAACGGGGAGGGCGTGTAGGCATTCTCCTGTAGAATTCTCTTGGATGGAGGCAGGGGGTTGGCTGTGGTGGTTTATAAACAACGCACAGTGCCTTGTGGAACTTGCTGTATGGTGTATCTCTTTGTCCATAGAGATTCTACAACCTGGTACCTGATGCTACCAGCAATTCTAACTTCTGTTTCTAGGATTATTCCAGGCGGTCACATGAAAAGGAATATGTGGAGAAGTGAGAGACAATTTGGTTACAAGAGATGTTTGTGTGTTTGTGTGCGTGTGCCCATGCGCGCACGCCAGTTAACTTTGGACCTTTTGAAGGACTAATTTTGGAGGGTATTTATCTTTTGAGGAATTCCATGACTTTACACATGGATATTATACGTCACCAAAAATTAGGCATATTAAATAAAATAAAAAGTTACAGTGTTTATAGTTTTGTTTTGTTTTAACTTAAAAAAAGTGTTCTCTTAGGTAGGTAGATTTGATGCATGAACTGATAACATAAACTCGTCATTTTACATCCTTGGTATATTACACCTAATATTTCAGTGATTCTCCACATTTTCTCTCTTGTTCAGACAAGATTTGTGACCAGATCAGTGATGCTGTGCTGGACGCCCATCTCAAGCAAGACCCCAACGCCAAGGTGGCCTGCGGTGAGAAATATCTAGTTCCTGTGCATTGGAGATCTCAGTGGCTTAGACTGAGGATGGGGGTCAAGACAATGGAGTTTCAAAAACTGTGCTCCCTGGTCTGCAGTAGATTTAAGTCTGCAACCTTCCCTATGAAATAAAGCGGAGGAAGAGCATGCTTGATCATGAAAACATTTGACAGTTATCTTGGCAAGAATTTAGCAGTTGATATCCTAGCAATGCTCAATCGTAGAGGGCCGAGTTGGAGCTCGGCCTCGGACCCCTGTTTTCCCTGGGAGCAGGGAGCCTCTCAGAGCTCTTGGAAACCAGGGGAGCTGCTGGGTGGTTATGCGATGCACCCCCTTTCTAGGAGTCTCTTGACGGTCACTCCAAGGTCAGGATATTTTCTTGGCCTCTCCCCTAGTTTGTGGCCTGCTTAGCTTCTGGAATAACTGGTCTCCCCTTCAAGGGCAACAGGAGGGCAGCTTTTAATTAAACCAATAGATCTCCTAAGGGGCTGTTTGGTTAATCTCCTGAAATCCTCTTTCACATGCGCATCATTGAGCCATGGGGACTCACACAGGTGTAGACCTTCATTTTATTTGGGGCATAAGTTCTTTGGCAGGTGAAACTGTTGGTGTCCTCAGCAGGTACAACATCAGAGTCCGTGAGAGTCTAGAGCAGTGGTTCTCAATCTTCCTAATCCCGCGACCCTTTAATACAGTTCCTCATGTTGTGGTGACCCCCCAACCATAAAATTATTCTCAATGCTACTTCATCACTGTTCTTTTGCTACTGTTATGAATTGGGTGACCCCTGTGAAAGGGTTGTTTGACCCCCAATGGGGTCGCCACCCCCAGGTTGAGAACCGCTGGTCTAGAGGGTCCTAGAAGTGACCATTTCCAACCTCGTACCTTTCGTATGTGTTCATAAGATCTGCTCCCTTGGGTACATCCCCTGGGTAGAGAGAAGCACCCAGCACAAGGCTCAATCTTTCTTCTCCTTGCTCCCATGCACACATGCCACCACCCTCTCTAGTGGTATTCTCACTCGGGTGCCAAATACGACAGAGACCTCCACCCATACCTTTTGGAAATAGCAGTAGAGAAAACTGATGCACGTGTATCCTTTGTCATGGCGCCCCTCCCTGAAGCCTGAAGCAAAGCTCTAGCATTGGGAATGAGGAGGGATGGGTCTAGCGGGTATTGATAGCCTTCTCATGGTCTCTCCCTCTCTCTTTTTTAATCATTATATTGGGGTTCATACAACTCTTATCACAATCCATCCATCCATCCATCGTGTCAAGCACTTTTGCACATTTGTTGACATCATTCTCAAAACATTTGCTTTCTAGTTGAGCCCTAGTTATCAGCTCCTCATTTTCCCCCTCCTTCCCTGCTCCCCCCTTACCCATGAACCCTTGATAATTTATAAATTATTTTGTCATATCTTACGCTGTCTGATGTCTCCCTTGACCTACTTGCCTGTTGTCTGTCCCCGAGGGAGGAGACCATATATAGATCTCTGTTATCCGTTCCCCCTTTCTCTCTCACCTTCCCTCCACCCTCCCAGTATCTCCACCCTCACCACTGATCCTGAGGGGTTCATCTGCCCTGGATTCCCTGTGTTTCCAGTTCCTATCTGTACCAGTGTACAACCTCTGGTCCAACTGGATTTATAAGGTTGAATTGGGATCATGATAGTGGGGGGGGGAAGCATCCAAGAACTGGAGGAAAGTTGTATGTTTCGTCGTTGCTAGTTGCTACACTGCAGCCTGACTGGCTCCTCTCCTCCCCACAGCCCTTCTGCAAGGGGATGTCCTAATTCCCATAGATGGGCCCTGAGTCCCCATTCCACATGCCCCCTCATTCACAAAGCTATGATTTTTTTTTTTTTTTTGGTGTTTGATGCCTGATACCAGGTCCCTATGACAGCTTGTGATCTCACAGGCTGGTGTGTCTCTTCTATGTGGGCTTTGTTGTTTCTCAGTTAGATGGCCCCTTGTTTGTCTTCCAGCCTATGAACCCCAGACTCTCTATCTTTTGATAGCCAGGCATGGTCTTCTTTTAATCCTCGCACAGAGTAGTAGTTTCTTCCTCAAACAGTGGAGGAAACTGAGGCTTGGCCAGGCTCAAGAACCTGACCAAGATTGCACATGTACCCGGTCTTGCTGTGAACAACTGTGACCAAATCTTTCCCAAAGCATTATTCTTCAGACTGCACTGGAAGATCGACGGTGCTCAGTCGGGCACTTGGCCTTTCACTTAGCGTTGCCGTGTTCCTTCTGAAATGGCTTCCTCATGAAATCTCTGGGGGTCCTTTGATCAGAGCTGCGAGTGGTCTAAGTATGTGATCCTCCTTTGCTGACTCCCTCTTCTCTTGCAGAGACTGTGTGTAAGACGGGCATGGTGTTGTTGTGTGGGGAGATCACGTCGGTGGCCATGGTGGACTACCAGAAGGTGGTGAGAGACACCATCAAGCACATCGGCTATGACGACTCTGCTAAAGGTGGGCAGAAGGGCCTCTGGATAGGCATTGCTATTGGGCTCTTGGAGACAGTCCACCTGTACCAAATCTGAGCTCCTGCTCTGTGGAGGTGCAGACAGCACCAGGAAAGGAAGTCCCCTGCCCACTCCCCCATCTACCCGCCCACCGTCCAAGACCCTGGCAGAAGTCACAGGAGCATTTGAACGAGCACTGCACACCACTGGCACACTGATTATGTTTAGGAGGCTGCTGTGCCTTAGTGCTAAGACTTTGGAGGAGAAAGGCACCGAGGAAAGCGAGCTGCCCTCTCTGTGCTAGGCAGACATATGCTCTGTGTGTGCTGTCCTGTTGACTGCTTTCTGCTTTCAGAAGCCCTGGCGTGCCTAGACACAGATGAAGAGGTAGCGTTTGTATGCAGTCACACGACCGTGGAATGACGGACCGGGTTGGGGACTTCCCACTGAATGATGCCAGTGCAGGCGTAGACAAAGATGAGCATGCGCAGTGACAGCACATGCATAGGCCAGGCTGTGGCCTCGGGGTCAGACTGTGGTCTCAGTCAAGCACGGCTCTGAGTTCAGGGAGGGCACCAGTGCCCCCTGGCCGAGCCTGAAGCTAGCGATGGGCAACAGGTGTGGCAGGAAATTGATGGGTCTGAGAGTTGGGAAGAACTGCAGGCCATGAAACAGAGTCCAAGAAATAGGAGGGGACAGGCGAAAGGCACTATGGGAGTGCACCGGAAGACCCAGATGCACGATTTGGTGTGGATGGCCCATGTGCACAGACAGTCGAGGGCTCCTGCATTGGCCTCAGCCCTTAGTTCTTAGAGGCTTTGACCATGGTTCCTGGCGCTAGATAGTCAGTGTTCAAGACAAAGCCTCTGGGTCACCACTTCTGCTCCCAGAATCCCCTGAACTCACTCCGTGTAGCAGGGGCCGTGAAGAGGAGCCGGCCTGGGCTTCCTGTTTAAATCTGCTCAGGTGTGCCCCTTGTCCCTGACTGGTACAATGTGACACGTGACAGCTTTGGGGACCGCTGTGGTAGAGAAGACCACACCCCACCTCTGTGAGTGAGAGAGCCCAGTCCATGGGAGAAAGTAGACACACGGAACATCAGTGCAGGCCAAGTCTGACCGGGTCCCAAGATCTCGAGAGCAGTTAGCTACCTTCTCCTGAACACAGGCGAGTGTGTACAAGAATCCCTGCAAAGAGATCACGGGAGTGTGCCAAGGCATTCCCCTCGGGACAGAGGTGATGTGCTTGAGGAAAATGTTCCCAGGCCGCCACTTCCTGGCATGCAGAGCCGGCCTCCACTGTAGCCTGAAACGCCAGGCGTGTGCATCCGTGTAGACTTTATTCCAGAGCAGCACTTGCGCTGCATGAGGTACAGAGGGTCCCCGGAAGTGATGTGGCCTACAGAGGAGAGGGAGAGGGAGCCAGCTTGGTAATTGGCAGAGTTTCTGTTTGCCCCAGGCTGAGTAGGTGCCCGCACCAAAAATCTGAGAGGCGTGTTCTAGGCAGGTGGCCCTCCTTCGCCAAAGGTGGAGCTCAGAAGTGTACTGTGGGCATGGCCGGGCCTCCCTTCCTTTTGACTAAAGAAATAATGTGGGGTTGCGATTTGAGGAACTCCAGGGTGCAAGGGCTGTAGCATGATCTTCTAAGGAGTTTCTATTTTATTCTTGGAAACATTCTTCTCCACAGTACGTTGGCTCACTCTGGCAGTGTGGATAGCAGAATAGAAAGAGATGGCCAAGCCGCCTAGGGCAAAGCTTGTTCTCTGTCCCCTGCGGGCCAAACCTGGGTGGGAAGAACAGCTCTCTGCCTCTGAGCCTCGGCTTGGGGACAGGCTGGAGCGGGAGCACTTCTCTTTGCCCTGTCCCAGGCCTGTCTCAAGGCCAGAGTAATGACTGCAGAGCCCATTTGGGTCATGTGAGAGCCCCGGATCTGTTCATTGAAGGTGTGGGGAGACATGCACCGCACATGGGCTTCTTAACTCTGCACTGATGCTCAAACTGGACCTTGGAGGGGGCCTCTGGGAAGCCCATGGATGAGGAGCTGGGACCACAGCTCCCCCTACTTGCTCCCCATTCAGAGCGGGGTCGATGCTACCTGCTCTCCTGTCAGGCGTCTGTCCAGACACGCGTGAGGGGCTGCTGTCCTTTCCTGTCCTGGGCATCCACTCTGGGCCTGTGGTTAGGGCCACCCCCCTAACCCAACCCCTCTGCAAATGCTCACTCGGGCTTGCTTCCCGCTGCCCAGGCTTCGACTTCAAGACCTGCAATGTGTTGGTGGCCTTAGAACAGCAGTCCCCTGATATTGCACAGTGCGTCCACTTAGACAGAAATGAAGAGGACGTCGGTGCAGGAGACCAGGTACCGCCACCTCCTGCGCAGAGCTGGGTCAGTGGGATGGCCTGTCTTGGTTGGATCTGACACGAGACACATGGAAGAGCCAACTGGTGACCCTCATGAATCATTCAGTTGATCACCCTGTGATAGATCATCATTTGGGGACAAGACCTGAGGAGCCACCAGCCAGGCTTAGGACACGCTAACCACCCTGCTTCACTGGGGTGGCTTTGGGGAGTGGTCTTGCTGTGGGGTTCAAGGACCATGCCCTCCCTCTCCCGGGGCCCAGCGCAGTTCTATAAATGCGATACCCAATCCGAGCTTGCTGAAGTGAAATTGTAGACCAGAAGCCAGCGGCTTTCCTGCTGTCTTGAGGCGGGCACTGCTCAGCCTGCTGCCCTCTGCCTTTAGGGTCTGATGTTCGGCTATGCCACCGACGAGACGGAGGAGTGCATGCCCCTTACCATCATCCTGGCGCACAAGCTCAACGCCCAGATGGCAGAGCTGAGACGCTCCGGAGTCCTGCCTTGGCTGAGGCCGGACTCGAAAACACAGGTGAGCATCCCTTCCTTGCCACCTGCCAAGCTCCCGACAAACTTCAAGCACCCGTCTATCCTCTGCATTCTTGATTAAGATGAAAGAGTGCAGACGGGGCACCAAGAGAATCGTTCCTTTATTAAAGGAGGGATTGACTTGGAAAATCTTCTGTTTAGAAAAGTTGAATGAAGTCGGTTTTTGCCGCCTCAGCATATGCTGAGTACGGATTTGCCCTCCAGCTTCCAGACGCCGGGAGCCCGCCAGTTCCCCTACGTGGTCCTCCCCACCACGAGCAAGGCGGTCCGGGCCTGCCCGGGCTCTGTTTCCAGCATTTGTTCCCGACACGGGGACTCTTCGCTTGCTATTCCCAGTTCCTCGTGCCTGAGGTTCCAGGTGGTGTTGCAGTGTCTCCTGCCAATGGCCATGCCCAGGGGTGCAGGCCCATGGAGGGCCTCTTCCACCTTTGCGCTCCACGTGCCTTGTTCCTGTGATCCCTGGTGACCCCAATGACTCCTCCCTTGTTGGCCTTTCAGCTCCAACAGGTGGCTCCCCCATTTACTGACATTTCCACACTTTCCCCTCTATCCACATTTGAGAGCCCGATTGTCCTCTCACACGTCCAGCCATCAGATTTCACATGGAAGGCATCTCTCAGACAGACACCAGACCCCTTTCTCTGCCCTGCAAGGCTGCTGGGTGCTCACCCCCCGCCCCCTCTTACTCCAGGCCTGCCACAGTCCCCATGCCCGCACTGCCTGACCACTGATCCCCGCCTCCCCTGTGGCAGAATGTCCTGCTCTGTCCTGGCTGTCCACCCAGCCAGTGTGGTATTCTCCTGAAAGCCCAGCCCACCCCCTTGCTGAGAGCCTTCCTCTCCTGGGCTTCATTTTTAATTTCCCGAGACCTACTCTGTATCTTCTCCCTCTTTCTCCACTTGCCTTTCTGGTATTGAAAGTGAAATTTCATGGTCCCCTTTTCCCTGCCCGTCCCCTGTTGAGACCCCACAAGCTGTAACTTGACCTGCTTTTTGCAGCGTGTGCCCCTTGTCCCTTGGTTTCCCCGCCTCGTCTCCATATGGGCAGTCTTTCTTGGTCCGTGCCTGGCCTACGATGGGCAATATGGTTCTCGCCCCCTCAAGGACACGAGTGGTTTCACAACTCAGCAGTGAGCATGTGCTGGTTAAGAAAGCTACCCTGGCCACGTGCAGGGCAGAGGTGGCATAGGAGCGGTGTCTGGGTCCGAGAAGTGCAGGCTTGCCACCCATGGACCTCAAGATGGGGAGTTGACTGCGCATCCTTCCGCGGAAGGATGGGACTTAGACTGCCCTGGCCTGGGGCTGGGCTGGGCTGGGGACGCTGCAGGGGGCTCATGGCAAAGGAGGCTGAGATGAGCACAGGGGGGAGGACAGGGCGTGGGGCTGCTGATCCTTCCCTTTTCTACTCCCCGTCACCGGAGAGGCCTTTCTTTTTGCTTAGACAAGAAATTGGAGGTTTCCAAGGGCACAGCCATGCCTTCCTCACCGTGACGACTTACATACTAGTTGGTGGGGTAGGGAATGGGCACAGAGCTGGTTCCAGCATCAGGCATGCCGGGCAGCCTGGGCTGAAGGGCATCCTAGCAGCTTCCTTCCAATGATATCCGATCTTCCTCTCAGTCTGGTCATCTAGATCTGGTCCCTCTCACCCTGTCCCTGTAGCAGGCAGGTACACTCCCTCCCCACCCCCCACAATCTGGAACCCTCTGTTATGGTACTGGACAGTCTCACAGTGTGATGTGGGGACCCCTGTGCTTCTGGACTGGCACCAGGATACCTTGGCTCTAAGCCTTGGCAGTTAAGTCTCTGGCTAGGGGACAGTTGGGGCCTCCAGGGGCCTGTGAGACAGAAGGCAGGTAGACTAGCACTCCCAAGTTGAGAGGGAATTGTGTAAGCCCTGAGACTCCAGGTTTTGTGCAATTGAAAATGATGGGACTAGCTCGGGCCTTCGGCTCACTTCATTGGCACGGGGTAGATACTCAGATGGATGGGCATATTGGTTAGCTTCCTGAGGTTCTTGTGGGCAAGAGGTCACTTGGGGCTGACTCTGTGCAGGGCCGGGCCTCGCCTCAGGACGTCCTCTACGTCTGCCTGGCAGGTGACCGTCCAGTACACACAGGAACGAGGCGCCGTCATTCCTGTGCGCATCCACACCATCGTCATCTCGGTGCAACACAACGAGGACATCACACTAGAGGACATGCGGCAAGCGCTGAAGGAGCAGGTGATCCGGGCTGTCGTGCCAGCCAAGTACCTGGATGAGGACACCATCTACCACCTGCAGCCCAGTGGGCGGTTCGTTATCGGAGGCCCCCAGGTATGCCCTGCCTCTGTGGCTAGGCCACAGGTCACTGTAGGGGTGCCAAGGTGGAAGGCCTGGGCAGGCTGTGGACCTGCTGTGAAGGCAGAGGCTTGTCACTGAGATGGGCACCCCTGCCGCCCTGGGTCCTGCACCAGCTGCAGCAAGTGCTGCGGAATGGCTGCCCATCCCTGCAGGATCGCCTCTGTAGATGAGTGTCACCCACATCGGGTCCTTCTTTTTTAATCATTTTATTAGGGGCTCATACAACTCTTATCACAATCCATACCTACATCCACGTGTCAAGCACATTTGTATATTCGTTGCCCTCGTTAGTCTCAAAACATTTGCTCTCCACTTCAGTCCCTGGCATCGGCTCCTCATTTTTATCCCCTCCTTTCCCGCTCCCCGCTCCCTCTTGAATCCTTGATAATTTATAAAATATTGTCATATTTTTCCCTGTCCAGCGTCTCCCTTCACCCACTTTCCTGTTGTCTGTCCCTCAGGGAGGAGGCCATATATAGATCTCTGTAATTCATTCCCCTTTTCACTTTACTCACCCTCCACTCTCCCAGTATCACCACTCTCAGCACTGGTCCTGAAGGGATCATCTGTCCTGGATCCCTGTGTTTCGAGTTCCCATCTGGACCAGTGTACATACTCTGGTTTAGCCAGATTTGTAAGGTAGAGTTGGGATCATGATAGTGTGGGTGGGGGGAGGAAGCATTTAGGAATGAGAGGAAAGTTGTATGTTTCATTGTTGCTACACTGCACCCTGACTGACTTGTCTACTCCCACATCAGGTTCTATAAGCAGAACTCTTTAGGAACGCAGGTGGGTGGGAGAGAGAGAACGTTTTCTTGTAGGATTTCTCAAAGCCTAGACTAGCCCTGGTGGTGGAGTGGTTCCCCGTTGGACTGCCAATCACAAGGTCAGCAGTTCAAAACCACCAGTCACTCTGAGGGAGAAAGATGAGGCTTCCTATGCCCATAAAGAGTCACGGTCTTGAAAACCCACAGGACAGATCTACCCTGTCCTGTTGGGTCACTATGAGTCTGATTCAACTTGATGGCAGTGAGGAGGAGCACACACATCACTATGCACTGTGGAGCTTTCAGAAGGACATACAATATACACATTTTCTGAGATCACTTTACCTGGAGCTCGCCCTTTAAGACATCTCTACTGCTATATTGACAGAGCCAACATATGGCATCTTGGGTGACGCCACCAACCTGCAGGTGCCATGGCCCAGGACTCTGTTTAACACCATGAAATCCCTTCTCACAATGATTGGCCCATCAAAAACAAAGGCACTTGGAGCCGGCCATGATCCCAGAGAATGTCTGACCCTTCTTCCTTCGAGGGCACTTGGCTGCCCTCACTGGTGGGTGGTGGAGCAAGGGCGAAAGCCCGGGGTTGGTGCTGGCCTGACCCCTAGCCAAGGGCCCTTTGGAGCACGCAGGCACTGCCTTCCGGTGCTAAGGCTCCTCCTTCCCTCCACAGGGAGATGCGGGGGTCACCGGCCGAAAGATCATCGTGGACACCTACGGTGGCTGGGGCGCTCACGGTGGCGGGGCCTTCTCTGGGAAGGACTACACCAAAGTGGACCGCTCGGCTGCCTATGCCGCTCGTTGGGTGGCTAAGTCCCTGGTGAAAGCAGGGCTGTGTCGGCGAGTGCTCGTGCAGGTAGGGAGAGCGGCCTTGCTGGCCGGTCTTCTACCCGTGTGCTGACCTCACCTTTCCTCCTGGTGTGGGCCGGGAGCACTCTGCCTCAACACGAGACCTCAGCCTTCTGGGAAAGCCAGGAACCGTGCCCACATGCTGCGACCTGTGTACCGTGGGTGGGACACGATGGCAGGCCTTAAGAGAACCTGGGGGAGGGGGGGTTGGAAAACAAAGTAATTCAGGGAAGAAGATCAGGTTGGAAATCGCCTTCTGGGAAGAATGCACGCGTTTTCTAGGCAGTGGGAAGCTTCCCTTGTAGACAGCCTGGTGGGGGTGGGGCACAGGCTCATGCCTCCTGCTGTGTCTCCCTGCAAGGTGTCCTATGCCATCGGGGTGGCAGAGCCACTGTCTATCTCCATCTTCACGTACGGAACCTCTCAGAAGACAGAGAAAGAACTGCTGGATGTGGTGAATAAGAACTTCGACCTGCGGCCTGGCGTCATTGTCAGGTAGAACATAGAGCCACCCCCGCCCTTCCCACTGCTGTACTCAGAGCCTCCTCCCACCACCTAGGGCTCCACAGCAGAAGGGGCGTTCAGTCTTGTCTGAAATAGAGGCATCTCCAAGTCTCGGGCCCAGCAAAGCCATTCCCGAAATGTAGGCAGTCTGGTTTTCAGCTTGGAGCAATCTATGTGGATCCCAAGAGGCCCTGCAGACAGAGTCAGGGGCACCGGCGAGCAGACAGAAAGCTGGTGTGTGTGTGTGTGTGTGTGGTGGGGGGGAGGAATGTGTGGCTGGGTGGGGTTTACAGTGGGGTGTGGGTGGGGAGTGTCTTATAAGGCCTGTGACTGAGAATGGTGTCAGCGAGTGTGTTCCCCTGCCCTCTCATTTCTGTGCCCTCATCCCTGGGTGGTATCCCAGTTGGTCTGGACTTGGGTTGGCACAATAGGAGGTACAAGGCCCAGAGTCACTGGCTGAAATCCTGGCCCCTGATGACCCCGTGTGAACTTCTGCTGTTCAGCATTCTTAAAAGTGGGGTAAAGGTGCCTAGGGTGTGTGTGGGTAGTGAGTGCCCACACAGTTTGGCTGGTACCTTCTTTCGGTCATCTGGGTGCTTGGAATTGAGAGGAGGCAACCTGGTGCCTTGCCGGTTCTAACGAGATTGTTTCTTCCGCTCTGCGCAGGGACTTGGACTTGAAGAAGGCCATCTACCAGAAGACAGCTTGCTATGGTCACTTTGGAAGAAGCGAGTTCCCATGGGAAGTTCCCAAGAAGCTCGTGTTTTAGGGCTGATGGGATGACCTGGCCTTTGGGGGCCTCGCCCGGCCCTGGAGGGGGCTGAATGGCATGGTCCCCTTCCCCTTCCCCCCATCTCTCAGGTCCCCTGAGCCCCAGGCCATTGGCTACCTCTGGCCGATTCCCAGCCCTCAGGGTGAAGTCAGGTCCCTTATGGTGCCCTGGCCAGCACCACCATGAATGGTCAGAGGCAGGACTGTCTGGTGCTGGGGTCAGGACTCCTTGGGAGGAGAATGACAATGTTCCCTGCTCATCTTTCACACCAAGGTGGTATAATTTATCTTTCCCTTCATTTTCTGACCCAGCCTAGACCTCGCCAGCTCCCTCACACAGCCCTACATGTGCCAAGGGCAAATCTCTCATAGCTCCCAGGGGGACCCGAGGCTCTGAGTGCTTGACTCGCCACCGCCTCTGCAGCCAGTGCTCCTGCGCCAAGGCCTGGCTGCGACAATAAGGACTGGCATCTCTTCTGCACTCATGTTGTGCAAGGACTGAGCGACACCCCCGTCTCATTTCCTTTTCTCTGCAGCACAGTGATAGGGCGCCTTCTAAACCGGGCCCATTGCCATTGGGTACATTCTACTTGATAGCCACCCTACAGGACAGAGGGGCACTTCCCCATAGGACGCCCAGGGCTGTGCTCTTAGGAAAGCCGAATGAGCAGCAGATGGATTCAAACCCCCCCCCCCCCAGTCTCTTGGTTAGCATCTGAGCGCTTCACCTCCACACACCCCCAGGGCCCCTAGACCCCCTTTTAAACCCACAGCTCCCACACAAGAGCATGACTACAGCCACTCTGAACCCTTTGATACAGATCCACAGCCTCCCCTCAGTCTCTGCCTCTGCCTCTGCCTCTGCCCAGGCCTGCTTCGGGCATGAAACAGTGATGGAGCAGCTCAATGGGGCAAAACCCCGATCACAAGCCTAGGGTCTGAGGCGTACACCTCGGGGTGCGGGGAGCAGCATCCTTGCTTGGCTTTCCTTCCATGAAGCTGCCTTCTCTGTCTTCGGTCTGCTTCGTCCCAGCTCCCAGGACCGTGGGCTCAGCTAGGGGCCCTGTAGGCACGGGGTGCTGGTTCTGATGTAAGTCTGAAGTACGACTGCGGAGCCACCTACACAGAGACCAGGCTCCCCCTCGCCGTCCGGGTAAAGAGCTCTTTAGGGTGGTGAAAAGAAGCTCAAATAACCCCAAGGGTCTTGGACTCCTGTGTGGCAGGAAATGCTTGGGGTTTCCTCACAGGAAGAGCTCTTCATCTCCAAAAGGTTTCAAGCCCCCTCCAGCAGAGACGGGAGTTGACCATATGTGATGTGAAAATCCAAACCGTTATTACGACGCCCCACCCCCACCGAATGTTATACCCCGCCACCCCCTACCCCAGAGAAAGAAACAAGGTCTTTCTGGCAACATTCTTGTAAACAAATGTTCAGATGAAACAAAGGACTTTATGTGTTAACAGCTCCAGCTAGAACAACGAATAAAAACTCCACTACGCCTCATCTTGGTCATCAAAGCCCCAGGAGCCCACCCACTTCCTGGGGCAGCATTACTGATCCTCCATCCCTGGGAAGGCATGGGCATCCTCCCCTCTGAGTCCCTGACTTGGCCTCTACACGCTAGTCGATGTGAGACATCCCACACGGGCTAGGATTTTGTTTGCCATTACTGTGCTCAGTCACTGTGTTCCCTTATTTACTCCTTGGCACCCCCCACCCCAAGGAATTTTTAGTGAACCCATTTTGCATATGGGGAACCCCAGGGTGAGGAATTGAGTCGAGTCTTGGCTGGGAAGTGGCTCAGCTGTGGGGACAAGTGCTTGTTTGTGTTACGCTGCTGCCCTGGATGTCTCAGGTGCACGGTCCCTCCTTTATTGCCTATGGTCTGCAGTAAGACCAGCACTCAGGCCATTCTATAGCCAATGATTGAAAACTGATGACAAAGGGTTTAATCTGCAGGAAGATGAGTCAGACCTTTAACTGGGTATCATTTTCCCCTCACCCATTTTCTTTGATTATAAGGAAAAGAAACATTGTTTTCTATTAGAAGGTTGTCCCTAAGGTGTGATCAGTGCTGATGGGGAGCTGGGGACTGCGCCGCTGCCTGCAGCACCCTGTGTTAGCTGAAGGGGTCAGGATTGCAGACATTTAAGGGTAGGCTCCTGGGTGCGGGAGCTGGATTAAGTCCCGGCTAAGTTGCTGAGACCCTGATAGCAGACCCAGATGTGGAATATTCTGCATAGACAACACCTGTCGTTCCAGAATGCACACAACAATGACATGAGAAGGCCTAACTGGGGGTCTGGGGAAAATAAAATAATGGATAATCAGGAAAATAAGCCAATCAATAATTTAAACAATAATTCTTAAAAGGAAATAATTAGTGAAAGCAAAAAAGCGGAGCTCTGAAGTCCCCAAGTGCTAAAATATCAAGGAGTCGAGGAAGTAGGGAAGAAGACTGAAAGCACATGGCCAGTAATGTGGGCAGGTCCCCAAGCATGACTGCTCCTGGGAGCCAAATGGGGATGAGGGAGGGATCAACGGATGGAATGCTAAATGATACGTTAGAGGGCCATGTGGTTGTCAGTGACCGTGGAATGGGCATGGTAATCCGTAAATAGGACGATGTTCCCACCCACATGTGGCCCTTTATTGTATGTCGTACATTCAGAATCAACCCAAGGAGTGCGATTGGCGATTGCTGCCTACAGGCCTGGCCTGTGCCCACTTCTGCCTCTCCTTGGACTTTGCTGCACACACAACTCCTCTCCCCACTTCTCGTCTCCCAAACAGCCCACACTCATGCCTGTTCCAGGGTCTTTGATTCCGTTTCTCTGCCTCCAGGTGGGGTGAGAAGGCCATTGAAATGCTTGCTGAGGATGGAGCGGGAAAATTGGAACTGAGAAATGGACCATGCGTTGGGAGAAAAGTATTATGAAGGGTCAGTGGGAGAAAGGACTGACAACTCGGCCTGTGGCTGGTTGAAGTGGGAGATTCAGGACAAGAGCTTTGGAAGAAATGCTTCCCTGTGACCTAGGCACAAGGGGAGAAGTGGTGTGACAAACACTGGGTCCCAGGCCCTTGCGTTCCCTCCCTGGCATCTTCCTGAGAGGTGCAAAGGCATCAGGAAAGGGGAGGGTGTGCTGAGGTACGTGCACACCAGCCCCTGGTGCAGAGGGGACCTGCCAGGAGGGGTAGCAGAGCTGTGATTCACAGGAGTCTGCTTCAGCTGTGGCGCTGGATGTCCCCACAGTAAAGCAATCGGGGACAGGTTCATTTGAAGTGGTTGTCTGAGGCCTTCACCTGCCAAATCTGATCTCATAAACATGATTCTGGTGCATTAGGGGGGGAACCACAAATGAAAAAGATATGAGGGTAAGTAAAAAAGTGTTACTACTAGAGTTTCAGTTCATACATTTGAAGGTTTATTCCAAAGAACACCTATTTAAGCATGACTCTGTGATCAGTGGATGGCCATAGACAACGACTCTCAGTATCACACGCATCTCAGTCTCGTTCGGATGCCTTCCCAGAGAAGGTCCTCCTAGAGCAGAGGCCTTTGAAGGGATCTACTAGGCCAGTGCAATGCAAGACAGAGAGGTCAGCCCAGAAGGTTGTGATGACTGGCAGTGGAGGGGAGGGGGGATTTCAAAGAGGTAATACTGATAGATTTTCTCGAAGGACCCAGAGTACTCGGAGTGCTTATTGGGAAGACGATTTTTAAAAATAGGGGAGTGTTGTCACACCATGTCATGGAACATTTGCACACAAGCAATTTGTGTATTAATTGGAAACTAATGTGGGAGTATACTAATATGCTATGTGAACTTTCACCTAAAATGCAATGTTAAAAATAAAAGAAAACTTAATTAAGAACAGAAAACGTAAAGCCATGCAATAAATAAAGCATCCAAAACACACATACACACGCACAAAAGAAAACTGGAATTTGCATTGAGGGCTCCTCCCTAAACACCATCTGTGAATCACATGCACCACCGCTGTGCTTCTGGTTCGGAGTGATCAGAGACAGTTCCCTTTGAGGATGGATGTGCTCCTGCAGTCTGACCTTGTTTGCTTGGTTAGTCATTTCCTACCTGGCCCAGTGCAGGCAGCAAGGACCGTCGTATGCAAATTTTGTTGGGAAATCTTATCCCATTCACCCTACCGTCCTGATATCCCCCCTTCCGACTTCTCTTTATTCCTCAAACTCAAAGAACATTTCAAAAAAGCATGATCTGAAAATACCCATGTGGTATAAGTATAAATGAGTTAGGGAAGACACTCAAGAGAGGGAAGCACCAACTTTATAGCTATATAGCCCTAGATGAAGAAATAAGAGCGTCGCATTTGGGTACTTTTGCTGAATAAAGGTTTCTATGATTCCATAGCAGTACTTTTTGACTCACGGTCACGAGCGACAGAACAACAAAAAGTTGTGAGGCCACCTTGAAAGGCTGCCAAGGAGCATGAAGCCAACAAATATCCCGGTTGTTCTCAGGCGCCGTCGAGTCGGCTCCAACTCCTGCTGGCCCCACACCCCAGAACGAGCACCGCCCAGTCCTGCACCACCCTCACAATTGTGCTTATATGCAGCCCCTGTGCCAATACCGCAGTGGAAAATAAAAACAGTATTAGGATGGGAATAAACAAAGGCAATGAAAACAATTTTTAGATCATGAGCAATGAGACGTTGCCCAGTCTCCCCTACCTGTACAAAAATGAAAACTTCAAAAACACAGTATTGCATGTTGGCAAACAGACAACCAAAAGAGAAAGGAAAGAAGAGAGATGTTTTTAAAATCCAGGGCTGATAAAAGTATGAAAGTGGACCTTCCGAACCACAATTATGGGTTGAAGTTGGCACAGACTTCCTGGCGGGAGCTGTGGCTCTTGGCTCACGGCAGGTTTGCCGTTGGAAGCCCTTGCATCAGAGAAGCAGTCAGCATGAGGAGGCAGCACGCTGCTCCTGGGCATGTGGGTCAGACGGCCTGCGTGGTCCAAGGATGGCAGGAGGGCAAAGGCAAGGGTCAGGGTCAGGGTCAGAGTCCTAGCAGGGGAGCTCTCAGGAGAGCTCATCTTTTCTTGACCACTAGGGACCTAGGCTGGCTTCCTTTAGCTAAGGCACATGTTACAGGCCTCCGCTCACAGGGTGTTCTCAGGAGTCTCCACAAGGTGGCCCTGCTTCCCAAGCCAAGGCTGCCTTGTTGAACTAATCATGGCAACCAAGAGGAAAGAAGACCCCTACTTTAAAGGCACTTAGAGCCCCTGTTACAGAGAAGGAAACTGAAGCTCAGGCAGGTGAAGTCATTTCGGAGGGCCACTCTATAAAAAGAAGAGCCTGTGTTGGAGTGAATCCGAGCCAGAGGTAGGGCTTATGGCGCCCTGTCGATGGGGGACATTGCTCACCCAACACTGCTGACCCAGTGGCATCCCTAGGGATGGTGTCACCCAGTGAGGTAACTATGGTGCGACACTCTGTGGTAGGCTGGGTCGTCTAAGAAACCAGCAACACTCATACAAGCATGAGCCATGGGTCCAGTTCTAGCCAGGGCCCTCTTCAGACTCACATAGCTGCAGGCCCATGATGCAGAAAGGTGAAGCAGGATACAGGAAGATCGCAGGCCAGGTGGCATAGGGTCACATGATTCAAGGTTGGGGAAACATAGCTCTCAGGGTTGGGAGGCTCGCATGAGGTCACCCCTGGAAGCATGCACAGAGCCCCAGCAAAGAGGAAGGTGGGGGGCAGAGGGAGGGGAGCTGTTCCCAGTGCCCCTCTTCTAAGAAGACCACACCTCCCAGGGGACATCATCAGTCTGTGACCTGATTGACAGGTTGTACCCCACCCCTACACAAGTGTAAGGGAACACAAAATCTAACTGCCATACTCCCTGCCCTTTCACCCAGACCAGACCATACAGAATTCTTAATAATGCTTCTATGATCAATGTTAATCACAGAATAAAATGTGATGGATATAGTTGTGAATTCTATAACTGTAATATTTCTTAGATTGTATGTATACTACAAACAAAAATGTTTTATAGAATCTGTGTACACTGAGTTACAAAATTAGGAATGAGAATATTAATAATAATCAAGCAGAAGCCTCTAAAATTATTTCCCCATTTTATTCCTTTAATCCCTACTTCATTCTCAAAACAGTATTGATAAGGGTTCACAAATATTATTTGCCACACTATTGTAGCTAAGACGCCAGAAATTTTTGCACAATCAGTGACCATGAAGACACTGGCAGCAAAGAAAAACAACAGCTCATGGACAGAACTGCCTGATTAGAAGCAAGGTTGTGATTGGACAATAGTGACAGCTCGTGCTGTGGCTGTCATTGAGTCATTTCCGGCTCATAGTGACCTGATGGGACACGGTAGAACTGCTCAGTGGTTCCTGAAGCTATAACTCTGCACAAGTAGAAAGTCTTCTTTCTCCAGAGGAACAATTTGTGGTTTTGAACTACTGACCTTGCAGTTAACAGCATCCCCTAGGTGCATAACCGCAGGAATAAATACAACCACAAATTAATAGTGCACAGGAACCATCGGTTAACAGATGTATTCTTAATGGGTTCCGAACAGGGCAGAAGGAGATGGAAACGGGGAACCTCTCCTTGCCCTGGCCTCTAAACACAGCCAAGTGGGGCTGGCGGAGGGGGCACCACCCAATGGCACGCCTACCCACCTTTGCCAAGGACAGGGCGCCTGCCTCTTCCCAGGGTAATGGGGCCCACAGCCTGCCCTGGCCCTGCCCCCAGCCCCGTCTTGCTCTGCAGCTGGGAGACCCAGGCCACCATGCCCGAGTCCCGCCCTGGTCTCTCGCGGGTCTTTCTCCCCATCCCCTGCCTGAGATCCCGTGGTTAGGCACGGCTGTCAGCAAGAATGTTCTATTAGAGCCGAGGAAAGTACTTACTGCGCCGTTAAATCTAATCATAGCCACGAGAGAAGCCAGAAGGCTCCGTTTACAGGGTGCCTCACAGAATAGTGGGAGTACCATTCCCAGGCTTTCCCCCTCTGCTTGCTTTGGGGGCACCAATGCCCCTACAGAACCCACCCCATCCTTTGCCCCCTATCTCCTGCCCAAGGTGAGAGGCAGGAGACCCAGAGGTCAGGTTCATGCCTGCAACCTTCACCCTGCAGATCTGCCAGGACTGCAACAAGGGTCATAGGGAATGGGCACTGGTCCCCACCCCATTTTATTTATCTCCCCCCAAAGACCTGCTGAAGTCTGACCCCCGTCCCTGTTTGGAAACAGGGTCCTTGAAGATGCGCTTAGTTCTCAGGAGGTGGCCCTGGGGGCAGATGGTCGAGTCCTAAGGAGAGAGAGTAGAAGAGGCGTGGTGAAGAGGGAGGCAGTGGGTCAGCTACAAGCCTCGGGGCACAGTCACCGGAAACTGGGGAGATAGGAGGTTGACCCCAGTGACCCTCCAAGGTTGGGCCCCAGCCACCAGCACTGGACAAGCCACCTGGGCTCCTTTAGAAAGTTCAAGAAGTAAGTGAGCATAGTGTATTAGCTTTGTAGCTATGTTGATACATGTAAGCGGGTTTGTGAAAAATATTCTTGTTATTAACTAACTACTGGGATTATTTTGATAAAAATATTATTTACTAAACTGAACAAAAATGTGTAGATAGTGATTTTTGTGTCAGCCCCTCTGACAGGCTGCACCCCTGCATCTCCTACTGATGCTACTGCCCCGATCTCATGCTTAACCTAAAGTGACCCTTTGTTAGGACTGGGAGACCTCGGGATCCAGTCTGCCCTGAAATCTAAATAGGGCATGCTTTCTTGCACGGGGGCAACCCTGAGGCTCCCCTGGGAAAAGTTAAGGGCACTACCCCTCTGTCCCCACCCCCACCCCTGTACCTGCCCCCCACCCTCCGGGGTCAGCTGTCTTCTTCACGTCTCTTGGCCACCGTGTCCGCCTCCCTCCATGTGACATGTGTGGGTGACCTGATACTGGATTGGCTGTTCTGTCACGCTTGGGCTGAGGGAAGCCCAGCGCCTACCTTGGGGGAAGATTCATATGTCTTCCCTAACTCCACTGCTGCCTCTCCTCTCCACCGCGGTGATAGTTAGGTTTTATGTCAACCCGGCTGGGCAGGTGGTCAACTCCATGATGGGATCTTCTATGAAGCCAGCAGGCAGTTGTGGGAAAAACAGGGTAGAGTAGCATCTCTTTAATCTGGTCAGAGCCTTGATATGAGGGGTGTGGACTACTCTTCATGTCTACTGACACTGTGGGGACACAAGCTCACTTCTGCTGGCTCTAGGTCCTGCATCTGGTTCATAGAACTCCATCAGCAGATTGCCAAACTTGGATTCATTAGATTCATTCAGCTCTGCATCCACCCACCTCTGCTCTTCCTGTTTCACCTTCCTACTTCCTGTTCATCAGTCCTATAGCTACACAAGTCAAAAGAAGCATCCTCTGAAATACAGACTTGAACCAAACTAGGCTTAACCATTTCTACAGTGGTGAGAGTCATTTCTTGATATGAATCTCTTCCTATGTACATACAAGTGCACTGGTTTTGCTTCTTGAGACAACCCAGCCTAATGCAGGTGCCTTCCAAAAACAATTGGTTCAGTTAAAATAGTGCTTCCAAGAGGACCTGCTGGGCCAGTTAAATTCAAGACACAGAAGTCAGCTCCCTCGTGTTGTTACACATCTTATATACCTGCCTATTGTTTGGCTGAGAGTTGATCCTCGGGCTGAGTTCCATTTTAGGCTTGAAAGATGTCTATGGGTCACAGATTCAGGGGTGTTCCACCTCTCTTTATCAGAAAGCTGATCTTTTTTATGATTTTGAATTTCATTCTACCTTTTTTCTTTTCTTTTCTTTGTTCTACCTTTTAATCTCCCTCTCTTCCCGGGACCTTCTATTGTGATCTCTTCCTCTTAAAAAAAAAATTTTTTTTTAATGAATCCTTTTACTGGGGGCTCTTACATCTCATCATAATCCATACATTCATCCATTGTATCAAGCATGTCCTTTCTACTTGAGCCCTTGGTATCAGCTCCTCATTTTCCCCTCCCCCTCCCTCATGAACCCTTGATAAATTATAGATTATTATTTTTATATCTTACATCATCCTCCGTCACCCTTCACCCATTTTTCTGTTCTTCATCCCCCTGGGAGGGGGTTATATGTTGGTACTTGTGATCAATTCTCCCTTTCTCCCCACACCTTCCCCTTATCCTCCTGGTATCTCTACACTCATTATTGGTCCTGAGTGCTTTATTTATCCTGGATTCCCTGTGTTTTAGACTCTTATCGATAGCAGTGTACATGTTCTGGTCTAGTCCGAATTGTAAGGTAGAATTGAGACCATGATAGTGGGAAGGAGGAAGCATTAAAGAACTAGAGGAAAGTTTATGTTTCATCGGTGCTATACTGCACCCTGACTGACTCATCTCTTTCTTGTGACCCTTCTGTCAGGGCATGTCCAATTGTCTGCAGATGGGCTTTGGGTCTCCACTCCACACACCAACACCAACACCATTCACATTGGTATGATTTTGTTCTGGGTCTTAGATGCCTGATACCTGATCCCATCAACACCTCGTGATCACACAGGCTGGTGTGCTTCTTCCATGTGGGCTTTGTTGCTTTTCAGCTAGATGACTACTTGTTTATCTTCAAGCCTTTAAGACCCCAGGTGCTGTATCTTTTGATAGCCAGGCACCATCAGCCTTTTTTTTTAACCACATTTGCTTATGCACCCATTTGGTCTTCAGCAATTGTGTGAAGGAAGGTGAGCAACACAGAGTGCCAGGTTAGTAGAACAAAGTGTTCTTCTGTTGAGGGAGTAAATACTCAATGTCCATCTGCTACCTTGATTCTTAACATACAGATATGAGTCCATAGATCTATTTCCCTATTGTTATACATAAATATATTTACATATGTACATGGCTGTATTTAGACCTCTATAAATGTCCTTTCCCTCCTGGTTCTTTCCTCTATTTCCTTTTACGTTCCTCTTGTCCCACTGTCATGTTTGGCCTTCATTTGGGTTTAGGAATTCCTTGATGTTACATTGCCCTTGATTAAGCCCCACTAGGCATCCTACGCCCTTCTCTCCATCGATTTTAGTCCACTTGTTGTTCCCTTATCCCTGGGTTGGTTGACACCGCCCCCATTCCTTTCTCCCACTTCCTCTTCTCCAATGTCCCCCCAGAACAATCGATCCCATTGTTTTCATCTCTGAATTGTTTATCCCACTTTTCTTATCTAGATAGACATGCAGAGACATTAATAAGTGCAAAAGGCAAAGCCAAACAAAACAACAAAGGAAAACAAAACCAACAAACCAACAACAACCAACAAACTAAAACAAAATAACAACAACAAAAAGAAAGTAAATTTAAAAAAAGGAAAAGTCTATAAATAGTTAGTTCCAGGTCTGTTTTTTGACCTTTAAGAGTGTTTTCCAGTCGAGTCTGATGGGGTGTCACACTCTGTCCCCAAAGTCTATTTTTGGTATTCCCCAGGGATTTCATTGATTTACTCCCTTTGTTGCTCTTCTGCGTGCCCTTAGTGTTTTGCCCCAGTGTGATTGGGTCAGTTCACGCAAAATCTCCACACTGTGTCTCCAGTGTGGTCCCCCCTAGTGCTATGGGTCAGCGAGGGGCATTGTATCTCATGGTGGGGCTGGCCCTATGGTCCTCTCTGTGCATTGTATGTGTTCCCCTCACTCTCCATCCCTCTTTGCTTCTCCTGTGTGCTCTGATGCGACGTGTCCCTCTCCCCAAGCTGTACCTTCAGTGATGTCCTCTGAAGTGCGTTCTTCTGGGGCAGGGGGTGGGGTGTTGTGATCCACATAGTTGGGATTGGGGCCAGCCCCACAGACCTCTATTGGTTCCTTGGTACATGCCAGTATGTTGTAGTCATGTCTTGGCACACCAGGTTGAAGCCTGGTGTCTCTCTCCCTCTCCTGTAGAGATATAAACAATACCCTCCCTCCCCTTGGGTGGGTTAGTTCCTTGCTCCCTCCCAAGCATGTCTTTCCCCCCCCCCTCTCATTCTTCCCCCTCCTGTTTAATAGACTGTCGTCATATGTATCCCTGAATTGGGATTGGCGCCTGCCATAGTACCTGGACCTCACCCCAGGAATGTATTTATATAGTAGCTTTTCTCCTATGCCCCCTTTTTTAAGCTTACCTGAGTGGACTTGTGTTGTACTTGTTCTTTTATGCTTGGTTTACTTCACTTATCATAATTTTGTGCAGTTCTTCCCATGCGGCAATGTGTTTCATCCATTCAATCACTGCTTTCTAGCGATGAGTAGTACTACATTGTATGTATGCACCACGTTTTTTTTTTATCCATTCATCTGTTGATGGGAATTTGGGTTGTTTCCAACTCCTTGAATTTGCGAACTGTGCTATGATGAACATTGGAGCACAGATGTTTGGCCGTGATTTCTTGCCTTTTCTGGGTATATGTTTTCCATGTCACCAGATCGATTTCCATAATAGGTTACATACCTACAGGTCCACCAGCAGTGGACAAAAGTTCCTATCTCACCACAGTCCCTCCAAGACTTGTTACTTTCTGATTTTTTAAATTGGGCTATCTTTGAGGGTGTTAGATGGTATCTCATGGTTGTCTTAATTTGCATTTCTCTTATGGCTAATTATCTGGAACATTTTCTCATATTTTTATTGGCCATTCTGATTTCTGCCCTTGTGAAACTTATGCTCAGGTCCTTTGCCCACCTCCTCAGTGGCCAATTAGTTATTGTTTGTTTTTTCTTTTTGAAAGCTAGCAGAATATTATAGATTTTAGTAATAAGGCCTTTGTCTGATGTTTCCTTGCTAAAGATGTTTTCCCAGTCCATGGACCCTCTTATTACTCTCTTAGTGAATTTTTTCAATGTGCACAGGTGTTTTATCTTCAGTATATCCCATTTGTCAATTTGTGCCTCCTCTGTGTGTGTGTCCTTCCCTATTTCTGATAGCCTGTGTATTTCCTGTGCCAAAGTTCTCAAGTTGGTCCCAATTCCCTCATTGATGGTCCTAATAGTTTGGGGGTTAACTTCAAGGTCTGTGATCCACCTTGAGTTTATTCTTGTGCACGGAGTGAGATAAGGGTCTTGCTTCATTTTTCTGCAGGTAAATATCCATTTTTTTTCCAGCACGACTTGTTAAAGAGGGCATCTGCTTCCCATTGGATATTTTTGGGGCCTTTAGCAAAGGTCAGTTGTCTGTGTGCTGATGCTTTTATTTCTGGGTTTTCAGTTCTTTTCCATTGGTCTGAGAATCTGTCATTGTACCAATACCATGTGGTTTTGACAACTGTGGCTGTATAGTATGTGCTAAAGTCAAGTAAAGCAAGCCCTCCCACTGTGTCCTTCTTCTTGAGGAGTTCTCTGCTAATTCTGGGCTTTTTTCCCTCTCCATATGAAGTTGGTAATCAGTTTTTCCATTTATCTGAAGAAAGATTAAGGTAATTGTATCAAGATTGCATTAAACTTATATCGTGCCTTTGGCCGAATTGACATCTACACTATATTGAGTCTTCTAATCCACAAGCATGGGATATTCTTCCATTTGTTGAGGTCACTCTTGGTTTCTTGTAATAGTGTTCTGTAGTTTTCCCCAAATAGATCTTTTGTTCTTTTAGTCGGGTATATCCCTAAATATATCAATTTGTGTTTGGCTATTGATCTCTTCTTCTGTGGCCTTATCAGATGTGTATAACAGTCCAATGGACTTCTGTTTGTTGATCTTGTATCCTGCCACTCTGCCAAACTCCTCTATTGCTTCCAGTACTCCCCTTGTGGAGCTTTTTGGGTTTTCCATATATAAAATTATATCATCTGCAAATAATGATAGTTTCACCCCTTCCTTCCCCAGACGAATATCTTTGATGTATTTTCTTTGTCTTATGCTGTTAGCTAAAACCTCCAGTCGAAGTTAAATAAGAGTGGGGACAAGGGGCATCCTTGTCTGGTTCCCTTTTTCAGTGAGATTCTGTTAGTCTTTTCTCCATTGACTACCACTTTGGCTGTTGGTTTTTCATATATAGCTTGTATTGTCTTGAGGAATTTTCCTTCCATTCCTATCTTCTCAAGTGTCTTAAACAGGAATTGATGTTGGGTGTCGTCGAATGATTTTTCTGCATCTATCGATATTATCATGTGGTTCTTATAGTTTTTCATGTCAATGTCACAAATAATACTAATAGTCTTTTGTATGTCGAACCATCCCTGCATCCCTGGTATGAATCCCACTTGGTCATGGTGAATTATTTGTTTTATATACCTTGGTATTCTATTTGCTAGTATTTTGTTAAGGATTTTTGCATCGATGTTCATTAGTGATATTGGTCTGTAGTTCTTGATTCTTGTGGGATCCTTGCCTGGTTTGGGTATCAGAGTTATACTAGCTTCATAGAAGGAGTTTGGGAGGGAACCAAAAGCAACAATGTAACCGAGCCCTGATCCCTGCCCATGGAGCTACAAGGGTTTAGTCCCTGCCCCGAGGCAGGCAGCGGCAAACTGTGGCTGTGTTGAGATTAAGTCCTTGCACAGACTCCAAATTATCCCGGCACCTTCAGGGACAGTGGCAGGACTAAGGTCAAGCTCTAGCCGGCCTCCACTGTGGTAAGCCAAAAGCCCCCAGCTCCTCAAAACATTGTGGGTCTGTGTCTACTTATCTTTATGATACCCCTCCTGCGTTCCAGCAGTGCTGAATTTCCCTCTAAGCAGCTCTCCTTCCCTGATTTCTGTGGAGTCCCTCAGTGACTTCTTCTTGTGATTCAGTCTAACTGGTGTTCCTTCGGCCTCCTGAATCAGTGCCTGATTTTCATTTATTAAGCTGGGGAAGTTTTTCTCTATGAATTCCCTCCCTATTTTTACTGTTGACTTCTTTGCTGTGTTTTGTTCCAGTAGTCCAATTATTCTAATATTATTCCTCTTCATAGCATCATAAATGACTAGGTTTTCTTCAGTGTCTCTGGTTGTTTTATTTGACTGCTTTTCCCCTTTGTTGAAATCTGCCTGATTATCCCCTAGGTCAGGGGGGTCAGATGGGTGGATGTTCCCACAGCAGAGTAGAGCACCACGAAGGGTAAGCAGAAGTTCCCCCAGTCACTTGTATGGTCTCTGGGTATAGGTGGGAATTCCCCAGCCATTTGAAGGGGAGATTCTCCCAGCCGTTTGGAGTTCAGAAAAGGGCGGGCATGATTTCCCCAGATGCATGAAAAACCAATGAGTGCAGGTGGGAGCTCCACCCACTGGGCAGTCAGAGTTGCCCTAGGCAGAAGGGAGTGGCCTAGAACCTGGTAGTGGAGTGTGAAAGGAAAGAGACAGGGAAGAGAAAAGAGACAAAGGAAAAAACAAAGAGTAGGACAAAAATAAAAACCAATAAACACATGTAAAAAAACCAAAAGCAGAAAACAAACAAAAAAGAAAAAAATACTGCTGATGCTGTGGTGGGAAAGAGAGAGGACATAGAAGAAGAAGAAAAGGGGAAATAAGAAGGAAAACAAAAGAAAAAATAGATATAAATAAGGCAATAGCTCAGCTCCGATTGCCTGGCCATGGGGCTGGAAGGGTTTAAACACTGCTCAAAGGTGTCGGGTGGGTGTGCCCACTTTGGTGAAGAGCCCCACAATGATGGGTAGGTGGAATCTCCCTAATCGGCAAGGTCACTGTGGAAGCCAGGCGGAGGTTTCTGCAGCAGTGTGGAGCGCTAGAGAGGGCTGGTGTAGCTTCCTCATGCCTGTGCAATAGTGCCACAGAGGGCAGGCTGGAACTCCCCTGATGGGTAGATGGAGTTGTCCTAGGTGGAGGGTAGGGAGCTGGAAGCCAGCAGTGGCATGTGGAGTGAAAGGTAGAGAGAGAAGGAGAAAAAGAAAAGAAAGAAAAAGAAGAAGCCAAACAAAACACAACTGGGCCCGTTGAGACGGATTGTGGTGGGAAAGAGAGAAGAAAAAAAAAGGAGTAAAGAGATAGCCGAACCCTGATCTCCTGCTGGAGGGGTTTAAACCCTGCTCCAAGGTAGCGGGTGCGTGTGCCCGTTTTGGTGTAGTGTCATGGGTGCTGGGCGGAATTGCCCTAGTTGGCAAGATTTGTGATCTCTTTACGAGCAGTCTGGATTGGTAGCTGGGTACCATCCAGCTCGCTGGTCTCAGGGTGGTGGAGACTGTCATTCATGAACTAATTGTTTCCCTGTGTCTTTGTTCTCCTTCTGTTTTGCTCTGGATTGGGAGATACCAGTCACGGCGTCTTAGATTGCCGCTCACAAATTTTTAAGATCTTGTGTTAGGCCAGGTTGACTAAATAAACAAATCCAGTGACATTCATATATGTGTAAGAGAGAGCTTTATATCAAGAATTATGAAGCAGAGAAACGTTCCAGTATAGCCCAGATCAAGTTCATAAGTGTGATACTGGCCTATAAGTCCGATATTAGTTCATAAATCCCTCTTTAGACTCACGCAGCCGCATGCAATGATGCAGAATGTAGGGAGATCACAGGCTGGTGGGTGCAAAGTTGTGTGGATCCAATGGCAGTGTCTCTGGCAACTCTCCAAGTCACTCAACAGTAAAAAGGTGAAGCAGAGAGAGAGAGGCCCGCCTCCAGAGAGCCATTTATCTTGGTGGCACCTCCACATGAGGTCATCAAGCTGTAATTTCATTGACAGGCTAAACTCCATCTATATCTTCTTATGGGTGTTAAGTTGGCCCCCCAGTATTTAAAAGCCCCAAAACCCTATCACAGACCTCAGCCTCCAGTCCCTATAGTAGGATACAGAATATTATCTGTGGATTATATTATGTTTAGATGTCCCTCAGGTTGTGGTTGAGTCTCCAAGTCCAGTGATTTATCCCCATTGCCAGTATATAGTTGTTGGTTTTTTAAAAATTCTTCATCTATTTTGTTTTCTGAGTAATGTTGTCATGTGTCTTGATCTCAGAGGGTCTGCTGTTTTTGTTTCTCTGTCCAAAAAGCTCCCTTTAGTAATTCTTGTAAGGATAATCTACTAAAAACCCCAAACCAAACTCACTGCCATCGAGTTGATGCCAACTCACAGCAGCTCTACAGGACAGGGTAGAACTGCCTCGGTGAGTTTCTGAAACGGTGACTGAGGGAGTAGAAACCCCATCTTGCCGTTCGCAGCTCAGCTTGTAATCATTATGCCCCCAGGGCTGCTAAGGGTGGCCTAGTTTTACCAGATTCCATTCATTTTTGTTCATCTGGAAATGACCTAATTGCACCCTTGTATTTGAGGGATAATTGTGCTGGATTTACAATTCTTGTTTGATGATCTTTTTTTCAGAGTGTTATATATGCTATCTTATTGTCTTCTTGCCTGAATGGTTTCTGTCAAGGCATTGGTACTCCTTTGGAGGTTACAGTTCATGTTGTTTTTCTTTGGTTTGGGGAAAGTTTGGTTATAATGTGAATGGGTGGTTTTTTTCCTGGGGTCTATCTTATTTTGAGCTCATTGAGCTTCTTGAATGGATATTATCGCATCCATTATGATGTTGAGGATTTTTTTCTCCCAAATATCTTCAACAGTTTTCTCTGGGGACAATTTTTTTGTTCCTTCCTGTTCTGGATTTTGATCACACATAGTTAATTCCGCTAGACTTGAAGGTTTCCCACATATTTCTTAGGCTTTCAACAGTTTTTTTCATGTTTATTTTTTCTGACTTTTCCTCAACAAAATTAGTATTATGGGATTTGTCTTCAATGTCATTGACTATGTCTTCCATTTATTTAATTCTACATTTCTATCTTTCCAATGAATTATCTATTTTGAAACGTTAAGCCTCTGGATTTTTGCCTGCTGTTTCTTGTATGATTTCTAATTTTCTATTTCTTTTGTTAATTTTTACTTATACTGATTTGTTAATTTTGTGTCTTCCTTAATTTTGTCTGATATCATTGGTTCTGTCTTTATCTCCCTTGAGTTATTTCTTAGCACATTGAGGATTCTAGATATATTTCTTTTTAATTCCTTATCAGGCAGCTCCATTATATGTTTTTCCCTCTGGATTTTTTTGGGGGCTCTGCATATTGATCAATTGCTTGAATCATTCTGTTTTTATGTAGTATATGATTTGAAGTTTACTATTGTTTCTGACATATTATAGTGTTAATATATTTATTTGCTGGTTTTCGTCACCTTGATTTTCTTTTATGTTTTGATATATCTGCTCAGGCTTTGTAGGCATGGCATTCTGGTTGCTAGTTTGGTTGAACCAATGTGCTCTCCACCTGTGTCTCGGCAGGTTTGGTATCATGATTCCCTGATCATTGGTCATGTACTGTAGGTTCATTGGCCACCATCTGTCATGAATCAAGTGATGCTGAAATAGGTGATGACACTCACCAGGTGGCAGGGTTAACAGCTGTAGTTTAGTAGTGTGGAAAAGCCTTTGCCTTGCTTCACTCTGGGTTTGTCCACGCTGTCTTTGACTTATTGTGGATTCCACGAAACTGCCTTCCTATGACACAAAATGGACATGCTATGCTAGGCCAGTTGGAAAGTTATGTAGACCTCCTTGTTTGCTGCCTTCATTCACTCTCTTCTGACAATTGGTGTTAGATCTACTTTATATCCTCTTTACTTGTTTAACTTGGGTTTCCTAGGTCATTTTTATAAAGGGAAGATGTGTAGTGTTTAGCTATCTAATTCACTGCACGTCTTAATAATTATAGTTTTGCAAGCATTTGTAAGCAACAATACTCAAAAATGCATCCTTAACTCAGTTTCCCATATTGCAAAACTATAATCATAACTCAACCTGAGTGTTGACTTTAATATAATCAAGATAGAGAATATTGTTTCCATCACCACAAAGGTCCCTCAGGTTGCCCTTGTAGAGACATTTTCCACTTGCCACCCAGCCCTACCACCTGCTAAACCACTGGCAACCATTTATATGTTCTCCTGTCTATCATGCTATCATCTTGAACTTGTTCCATAAATGTATTACATGATGTGTGAACTTTAGAGGTGGATTTTTGTCAACAATGGAATGTCCTTGAGATCCATTCAAGTTGTTGCACATAGCAACAATCCATTCTTTTTTAGTGCTGCATATTAACCCATGGGAAGGATGTGGGAACAGGAAGTGTTCTCTCTGTTGTGTATAGCGTCACCATGGGTTGGCACCTCCTTGATGGTAACTATTCTATGGTATGGATATGCCACAATTTGTTTAACCTGTTGAAGATCATCTGAGATGTTGCCACATATTGGTTATTACAAATAAAGGTACTATGAAAATTTGTATCCAGGTCGTGTGGATCATATACTTTCATTTATCTGGGACAAGCACCCAAGAGTGCATTGCTGTGATAGCTATATGTTTCACTTTATTAAAAACTGAAGCATTGTTTTCCAGAGTGGTGGTACCACTTTACATTGCAACCAGCAATGTGTGAGGTAGTAGTTTCTTCTGAGCCTTCGCAGCATTTGGTGTTGTCACTACATAGATGTGTTTTTTTAAGCTATTCTGATGTGTATAGTGATAACTTGAGGAACCCTAGTGGCATAGTGTGATACACATTAGGCTGGTAATGGCAAGGTCAGCAATGTTAAAAATCACCAGCTGCTCCCTGGGAGAAAGATGAGGTTTCTACTCCCTTCAAGATTTACAGTCTTGGAGATCCACAAGGCAGTCCTAGCTCTACTCTCTCTGATGGGGTCACTGTGAGTCAGAAGGTTTATGTCTTTTGCCAAGTTGCCAATTGGATTCTTTGTTTTTGACTCTTGAGTTTGACAGTCCTTTATATAATCTAGATATTTGTCCTTTGTTGAATGTGCGATTTGAAAATATTTTCCCAGTCTGTAAATTATTTTAATCCATTAAGTAAGGCCTATCTTGCAGAAAACTTCTAAAACTTTTTGATAAAGTCCAATTTACCACTTATTCTTTATATGGATTGTGCTTTCAGGGTCGCGTAATGATATGAACGCTTTGCCTCACTCCAGATCCCAGGCATTGTTTCCTGTATTTTATCTACATGCTTTATTTATATTGTACATCTGAGTCCATGATCTGTTTTGAGTTGATTTTGGTATAAAGTGTGAGGCTTTTTTTCTTCTCTTTTTTGGCTATTGATATTTGTTCTAGACTGGGTTCTCTGGAGAAAAACAGTGAAGCCTTTACATGTATGTATACAGAAAGGGTTGCACAATAGATTACTTCAGCTGATTTGGAAGCAGTCTTGCACCCCTAGAATAAAACACATCTGGTCATGATGTCTAATTCTTTCTATATGTTGATGAATCCTATCAGCTAATATTTTCTTGGGTTTTTTTACATATATATTCATAAGGGATCTTGATCTCTAGCATTTCTTTCTTTCCCCCAATCCTCTTCTCTCCCTTCCTTCTTTCTTGTATCATCTTTGTCTGATTTTGGTATCAGGTTAATACCATTCTCTCTCTCTCTCTCTATCTCTATCTCTCTCTCTGTCTCTCTCCCACTCCCTACCCCACCCCTGCCATGGAGTCCATTCTGATTCATGATGACCCTGGAAGGCAGAGGAAAACTGCCTGTGAGTTTCTGAGACTAACTTTATAAGGTTGTAGAAAGCCCATCTTTCTACCTTGGAGAGGCTGGAGGTTTCGAACTGCCAACCTTGGGGCTCATAGCCCAATGCATAACCACTATGTCACCAGGGCTACGTCCTTATTGTGCTTATTGCTGTTAGGTTCTGTCAAGTTGGTTCTGATTCATAGTGACCCTTTCTGTAACAGAACAAGACACAGCCAATTTACCTAATGCAACGTGTTGTTTGATCTCTTGACTGCTGCTTCCATGAGCATTGATTGCTTTATTTACCAAAAAAAAGTTCCTTCTGTTTTCTGAAAGACAGTGTGTGGAATTGGTGTTATTTAATTTTTAATGTTTTGTAGAATTCTCAATGGAAACTCTTATGACATAGTGATTTCTTTGATAGGAGTCTGCAAATTATAGCTTGCTTTTTGATAATGGTTCCGGGACCATTGAAAACGCATTCAAACGATTTAGCTATAGTAGTTTGCACTTTTCACAAAATTGGTCTGTTTACTCTAAGCTGTCAAGTTTCAGTGTATAGACGACTACTTTGTCATATTCCCTTAATCTTTTGATATCTATGGCCTCTGTGGTGATATTCCCTGTTTGATTCTTGATATTGGTAAATTGTGATTTCTCTTTCTCTTTGTCAATCTTTCTACATGTTTGTCATTTTTATTGATCTTGTCCAAGAAACAGCTCTTTTTCCATGTCGAGTCTTTCTATTGTTCACTATTTCAGCATCATCCCTTTCAGCGCTAATGGTTTACTCTGCTTGCTTGTATTTAAGCTGCTCTTCTTCCTTCCAGTTTCTTGAGATGGAAGTTTGGGTTGTTAATGTGAGAAGTCACCTGCTTTATTGTGTATGTATGGGGTATTATACACGCCCTCCTCAGCACAGCTTTAGCTACCCCATCAATTTTGACATGTGTTTTCAATAAGTGCAATTTGAAAATATTTTCCTTGAGGGTTCCCTTGTAATTCATTCACTGTTTTGAGGTGTGTTTAGTGTTTTATTCCCGAAGATTTTGAGATTTTCTTATTTTCTCTCTCCTATTATTTTCTAATTTGATTCCATTGTAGTCAGAGACTATACTGTATACTATAAATTCTTAAAAAGTTGGCGAGGTTTGTGTTACGAGCCAGAATATGGTCTATCTTTTTCCTATGTGCCATGGGCACTTACTTGAAAAGAATGTATGCTATTGTTCATGAGACTGTTCTACAGATGTTGGTCAGACTCTGTTGCCTTTGGGTTTCCTTGAGTTCTTATCCGTCTCTTCTCCTGTCAATTACTGAGAAAGGCGTGCTGAAGTCTCCAACCATCATTGCAGATTTGACTCTTTTCCTTTTAATTCTGTCAGTGTTTGCTTTCTGGATGTTTTCAGTTCTGCTTTTTGTTTATATGAATTTACAATGACTAGGTCTTCTTAGGGAACTTTTCTCACTCTCTATATAATGTTCCTCTGTGTCTCTGGTAGTTTTCTTTGATCTGAAGATGACACAATGTGATATTACTATGTATGGGTCTGTACCCTTGATTCCAACTCACAACAACCCTATATGTCAGAGGAGAGAGTCCCCAAAGAGTCTTCTCCTCAGCAATCTTCCGGGGACAGACCAGTGGGTCTTTCTTCCTGGGAACCACTGGCGAGTTTTAACTACCAATCTACCTTCTGGTTAGCAGCCAAGTGAGTAAACGTGCACACGTTAGTCAAAAGGAAACAAATGTGGTGCAATGATGAGACAACGCTTGTCTGTTTTCATTCAATATCAGCAGCTTACTGCTGCCTAGAATGCCATTTTTCTGCATTCCATCTCATGTTTTACAACTTCCCATTGTCCTATGTTCATGCATTCCACCTTGCAATTATTAGTTGGTACTTGCAGCTGTTTCTTCTCATTTTGAATTGTGCCCCCCCTCAGCAAGGAAGGTCACAGGTTTTATTCCATTTATGTCCGTGTGGTCAACTCCACTTTGAGAGGGCAGCTCTTACTCAGCCATATTTTGAGCTCGTTCTAAAGCCGAGGGGCTCGATGGTGGCACTCTCCCCAACAATGCTCTGCTTCTTTTCATGAAGTTTTCCATATCTGACAATGGCTCTATTCTATCCATAAGGCAACAGTGGCTAATTTCTCAGAAGCAGACAACTTGTCCTTTCTCCATATTCTGTTCCTAGTCTGCAAGTTCTGTTGAAACCTATTCATGCTGGTGACCCTGCTGACCTTTAGCACAGTGGTGACATGGTTTCCAGTAGCACAGCACCACGAAAGCCACCACAGTACGACACTGGCCAGTGATGAAAACGTGAAGCACCTCATGCGTGGATGGACCTGGAAACCAATATAGTGGGTGAAGCTAGCCAATGACAAAAGGACACATATCGTAGAAGTCCACTACTCTCAGGCTACACATCAAGACGAAGGCGGGTGTTTGCTCCCAGGTCATGTCATCGAATCTGTTCTCCCGAGCCTTGCATCCAGGAACCATATTTCACCCCCTTTATACGTATATCTCCAAAAACCCTTTGACAGAGGGGACCTCGGCTGCGGGCCATTACTCCAGATTGGGGGGGGGGGGGTGAGGGGAGACCATACTTTGCTGCCATGCAGTGTTGTGCCAAGATCACTCCAGACCAACAGACACTCCTACAAGAGTGATTTGCAAAACTTACTGGACATTCAAGTCCAGATGGCAGGGAGAAGGCATGTATATCTCAGTGAAAGCAGCTACATTTCTGTTGGTGGGAAAACTGGGAGAAATAACATCTATCAGGAAAAAAATGTTTAACAATACTTCTATGGAAACTGAGGGTAAAATATGCCCGGTACTATGTTCCTAATTGGATACCTTTGACTTAGTTTCGATCTAGGCCTTAGTGGCAGGACGTGTCTCTGTCCTTTCAAGGTGCTCAACACCCTTCATAGGCCACAGTAATAGGGTTCAATGTGGAAACTATACTATGCGAACTGCGCTTTACCTTGAACCTACCTGTAACAGATTTAAGGAACCCACATCTCATTGGACTTAAGGCTGAAACACTGTAGTGTGAGAAGCAGGTGGCCGCTATCCCAAGGTTATGGAATTGACTATCATTGAATGTTACTTTGGATCACTTGCTTTAAGGATGCCAAATGAATGGTGGTCTGGGACTACCATATACTTACTACTTTAATGCCCTCCTTGCTTTTTAATGACATGTCTTAATCTCCTGGGCATGATTCTGCCTTTGAGAATAAGTGTTATTGGAAGTTTTTACCTATCACTAACTCCCATTGTTTGTGTAAATGGTCTCTAGTCAAGTGTTTAATCAGTATAAGTCAATAATTCTTATGTTTTGAGCTGAAGTCAGCCTATAGTTGGCCAATTTCCCTTTCTCAACAGAGCTTCAAACACTATACCCTTGGCTAAATTAATGACACTCTCAATAAAATTACCTCATGCCCTAGGGGGAGGATTTATTGTGTTCTCTAGAATAAAATGATAGTGTCTCTACAGTGAACCAGAGACATATGAACGATAGCTGTTTGAGTGGATTTGGGGCTTGCACTTAATTGTAGACCGAATCTCAGAACAATGCGTTCCTATGACATGGCCCTGATTGATGCTTGCCCTCAGAAGGGATCATTGAAGATGTGGTGCTATAGAAAAGTGCGGTGAAGAAACCAGATGGTGCCTGACTATTAAAAAGAATAGTGTCTGGGGTCTTAAAGAGGGGTCTTCAAACAAGCAGCCATCTAAGTGAGACATCAACTAAGTCCACATGGAAGAAGCACATCAGCCTGTGTGATCCAAGTGTTAGTTTTCTGGGTTGGATTCCCCCGGTTCTTGCTTCTCAACGCTGAAAGAGTTCACACCGCAGCAGCACTTTGGTACATTCAAGTCACTTTTAGGAGGGAAAGGGAAGTTTGGGTCGTACACGCTCTCTGGAAAGTGTGCAAGGCCTCATGGGGAACCGAGCAAAAGTTCACAACTGAAAATGGCTGCTTCGGGGAAGTACGATGAAATCACGAGGAAAGAGGAGGTTGTGAAACCAAAAGAATCAGAAAGAGAGCTCAGGAACCAAAAAGGAGTATGTGGGCGAGAGAGAGAGAGAGAGAGAGAGAGAGAGCTCTGAGAGGGCACAGAGGAGAGATCCTGCCCTCTGAACTGACAAGGGGGCCTGGTCTCTGCATTTGATTCCCTCCTAAGCCCATGTGGTCAGTGTGTGTGTTTAGGGAGGAGAGGGGGCTGACTGAGGGTGTTGGCCGCTCTTAGGGGCTGATTGTTGGCACAAATATGACTTAATGTTACTGATTTCTGTTGTAAAGGGGTGAGTTCAACCACACCACTATAGTCATAATTAAAGTCTTTATTAAACAGCTAGATTGAGAGTAGGCTAGCGCTTGGAAACCTCTCGATCCAGAACAGAGAAATTCCAAAATGTTTATAGTTCACAATGGGGGGCTGGATCACGGGAAGGGATATTCTAGCCCTTACATTCTTATCAGGTTGGCAGGATAACAGGGCTTGGGGGAACAACACAGTTGCAGGTGCTAATTCAAGGTCTCTCAAGAGGTTTTAGAAGAGTCAAGGTCTTGTTTGGAGAGCTGAGAGAGGGAAGGGAGCTAACTGCTAGCAGGGGTTAAAGGCAGTTTGAAACAAAATGGAGTTCTTTATGTTAATGGAGGTTACTCCAGTGTCTAGTATGCATACCGAGATTGACCTTCATCAGCACCCAGGTTGACCTTCATCAGCACCTAGGTGACCTTGGTCTGTGAATGCCCAGCTTTGGATCTTCCCCACAAGTTTCTAATGTGTGCCTGATTGCTTTCAAACCCCGTTATTGTGGCATGGCCAGCTAATTTTCATTTAGCGTGGACATTCGATGGAGACGATGTCCTTTATCTCCTCCTAACCTTCGTACCTACCACAAGGATTGTAAATAACAAAATACAAATCCGAAGGAGGAAATAGTATCAGCGTTTAAATTGTGAACACCTGGTTTGTAGAAGGCTACAGCTAACAGCGGGAGCCCGGAGTCCATTCACTGGGTGCCCACGTGGATTCCGCCTCTGGGGACTCCCTCTGACCACAGTTGAGGCATGTGAATATCCGTGCTAACAGACAGAGGGTATTCTAAAGTTAATTACGGCAGATGGGATGTAGTTAGGCTCAAATGTCCTACCCTATCACTTGATCTCCCCTCTGACCCATTCTAAAGTTGTTTCAGTTTTTTTTAATATTTTCGGCTTTCTTTTTAGTTGACCTTTAAAAATGTTTTATCTGGTCATTGTTGGTTTGCATGTGTTTGCTTGCTTGCTGTCTGTTTTGTGCGATTTTCTGTATTAAAATATTAGGATAGGTACATCTATAGAGACAGTAATGGAATTGATAGTTGCCTAGGGGCATGGTGCAGGGAAGGAGGGGAGTGGGGTAGAAATGGGGTGCCAACAACCGTGAGTATTGGGGAAACTTCTGAATTGGATCGTGGTGGTGATTTCACACATCTTCTGAACATGATTGAACAATGAAATGGTATGAGATGGGAAGCGTAAACAAGAAAAAGAGTTACTGTCTCAGAAACTCACGGAGGCAGTTCTACTCTGCCCTGTAGGGTCACACAGTGGCAGTGAATTTGTTGAGGTTCCACGCTAGTCCCTTTACATCCCATCAGGGCTGAGTCCACAGATCACATCACGGGGGATGACTACATCTTTACACAACTGTCAAATGACATCATGATCTAAATGTCAAACCAGAAAGATCATGGATTAGATAAATTGACACAGATTCTGCAGGGGACACAAGTTAATTCATAAGTACCTTGGAGAGGTACTATCTTCAAATGTGGAATACTGACCTTGAAGTTATTAAACATGATCATTAGCCACTCCTAGTAATACAGGGTGAAAGTATTAGCCTGCTGTTAATCATAATACTAGAAAGATAACATAACTTGGGATTTCATTTGTTGGGAAATGCAGCATGTAATAGTCCCTTCCTTTGCAGTCAATTTTCTTTTCAAGCTTAATCAATACGTTTGTTCTAACTCAGGAAGGAATAAGTGAGGCCATTAAGATAATTAGCCCAGCAGGAAGCATTCCCTATTTAGATAAACAATGAAATATGAGGCTTTAAGGGATAATGGTTTGGTATCCCCGGGAAAAATGCAGGTATAGATAGTTCTTTCCTGCATTCATTGCAAAACCTGCTTTTTTTTTTTTTTAGCACATTGTTTGGGGTATTAATTGTGATCATTGGAAAACCTGCTTCTTTGCATATTGTTTGGGATATATAATAACTTTCTTGATTTTCATTGGATTGTCAAAGTAATTTGGAGGTAGCAAACCCCACTCTTTCCTTCTGTCTTGAGCTTGAAGTGTAAACACAGTTTCTTGACTCAGCCTGGTCTCTCTTAGGCTGGGTTATCTAGAGAAAGAAAATGTCAAGAAGCATGGCAGGTCGCCAACAGTTCTCAGAGCCAGGTGGCTGGCAGAGTCCCAGCAAGCAGGAAGGCAAAGGGGCAAAGTGAGGGGGAAAGTTCCCAGTTTCTCTCTTATAAAAAAGCTACAACCCCCCTCCCCCACCCAACCCCGCCACCCCAGAAGGCATCATTAGGCACGGGAGGCAGTTTGAAACCACCAGGGAGAAAGACTGGGTTTTCTATTCCCATAAACAGTTATAGTCTCAGGGAAAGCCACAGGGGTTCCATATGAGTCAGCATTTCTGTTTTCATGCAGAAATGTTGGGGGGTTACGTTTCATATTTAGGTCTATTTTGAGTTAAGTTTTGTATATGATATAAAGTATGGATAAAAAATTTCATTTTTAGTAACAGAAAAAAAATGGAGTAAGATGGTGCCATATGTAGTCATATATTTCCATTACCCTACAGCAAATTCAGAACAACCAAAACCTAAGATCAGCAATCTCAGAATCTCACAATTCCGGATATCAATCAGAGATATATACATATATATGTGTGTGTGTATTAATATATATACACACATATACATTGATATATATATATATATATATATATATATATATATATATATATATATATATATATATACAGAATGGAGTCCTGGTGGTTTAAGAGCCGCATGGTCAGCTATTCAAAACCACCAACAGCTCTGAGGAAGAAAAACAGGGCTTTCTACTCCTGTCAACAGTCAGTCTTAGAAAGCCACAGGGGATCACTATGAGTCAGCATTGACTTGATGGCAATACATTTGACTTTATATGTATACCCACATATGCACACTCCTATGCATCCACACACACGTAAAGTACAGGCGAGGGGGGAGCAGACATTCACCATGCACCCTTGCCAGCGCACCGTGGCCATCTTGGGGAGGCTGCAGCTTTTCTGAATTTGCAGCAGAGCAAATTGGGTCAGACCCGGGCAAAGCAGCTTGAGAAGCATGAAGCAAGCTGGATTCCTGTGCACTCCAGGACAGAGCAATGTGGTGGACCATGGCACGAAGACAGCTGGGTCTAGGCCAGAGACATAATGAGCACAGTGCAGTTGAGACGCCTAAGGGGTCAGATGCAGGACAGGAAACGTTGGCAATCCTAACAGGAAAGAGTTCCTGTGTGTTCTGGGAAAGCGTGGCGTGGTGGGCACAGCACAGGCTACGGTGCATCTGTGGTTGGGCTCAGGACAGAGATGCCCAGAAGTTCCGCATGAGCCAAAATGCCTGAGAAGACACCTAGTGTCCATGGTGAGCATAGCACAAGCTAGAACTGAGCTTTCTAGCCCAGGACGGAGAGACCAGGTGAGCACACTGTGGGATGAAGCACCACCTCGTGGGATGAACAGCCTGGCAAGCATAGTGGACTTGGGTGGATGAACAGTGAGGACACATAGTGAATTGGAAACAGCTGGGGCTTCCAGTGGTGGAGAGGTGACTCTGAGGCTTGTGGAGCAAAGTTGATGACCTTGGCCAAGAATTCTCCTGGTGCAGCTCTGAGAGTTACAGAGTTTAGTGTCAGAGCTATGTGGCCATCACTCTCCGGAGGAGATGGGGGTGGGTAGGATAATGGTGAGCCAACAGAGTCAGCTGATCATCTAAATGAGTGAGCAGGTGATGGAGGGGCGTAGCTAGCATTCCTGCATGGAAGTGGGGGAGTCTGGTTCTGGATTAGTGCAGTCAGTGTTCCTAATACGTAGTGAGAAGGCACCCTCCCAAGAGCTTGAAGCCATAGTTGGGTACAGTCAACACTCCTGCTCAGGGAACCTACAGGAGAAATGGTGATGTCTGACATCATTGGGCAGGGAGAACAATAGAGAAGAGACAACCACAGTGAAACTATAGGGGGCCTATGAAATGGAGGCAAAGAACTACATCCTTCAAAACCACATGGAAGAAGCACACCAGTCTGTGCAATCACGGGGTATTGATGGGATCAGGTATCAGGCATCATCAGAACAAAAAAATCAGATCATTGTGAATGAGGTGGGGAGTGCGGAGTGGAGACCCAAAACCCATTTGTAGGCCACTGGACATCCCCTTGCAGAAGGGTCTCGGGGAGGAGATGAGCCAGTCAGGGTGCGATGTAGCAACAATGAAACATACAACTTTCCTCTAGTTCCTAAATGCTTCTTACCCCCTATCCCCACTATCATGATCCCAATTCTAAATTACAAGTCTGGCTAGACCAGATGATGTACACTGGTACAGATAGGAACTGGAAACACAGGGAATCCAGGACAGATGATCCCTTCAGGACCAGTGGTGTGAGTGGCGATATTGGGAGGGTGGAGGGAAGGTGGGTTGGAAAGGGGGAACCGATTACAAAGATCTACATATAACCTCCTCTCTGGGGGGCGGACAACAGAAAAGTGGGTGAAGAGGAATGTCGGACATTGCAAGATATGGCAAAATAATACTTTATAAATTATCAAGGGTTCATGATGGAGGGGGAGTAGAGAGGGAGGGGGAAAATGAGGAGCTGATGCCAGGGGCTTAGGTGGAGAGCAAATGTTTTGAGAATGATGAATGTACAGGTGTGCTTTAAGCAATTGATGTATGTATGGATTGTGATACGAGTTGTAAGAGCCCCTAATACATTTTTTAAAATGTTTTTTTAAAAAAGAACTACATCCTTCAGTAACTTCAAAGAAGAAGAAGAAAGAGGAAGAGGAGCAACCCCAGAGAAGGGGAGGGATATTATTTCCAGAGTTATCATAGTAAAGTCCTTTAATGTTCTGATTATAAGACAATCACAAAGCATATAAAGAGCCAGTAAAGGGTGGCCATGCAAAAGACCAAAATAAAGGGACAGAAAGTGTCCCCAAGGAAGGACAAATAACAGAATCACTCAACAAAGAACAAACAGAATTAAGCAACTCAAAGAGTTTAAAGACAAATATTCATAGAAGTGTTGACTTCATCTTACTTAACCTTTTCCAGACATGGAAAAGAGAGGAATGCTTCCTAATTCATTCAATCAGATAAGAATTGCCCTGAAGGCAAAGCTAAACAAAAACAGCCCAAGAAGTAAAAATGCAGACCACTATCCCTAAAGAACATAGACACAAAAATGCCCAGTAATATACTAGCAAACCACATGTACAAAGTATTCTACATCATGACCAAGTGGGAATTATCGAAGGAATGCAAAGGTGGTTTGTTATCAGAAAAGTGATCATGTAGTCCACATTACATGAACAGAACAACAACAAATAGTCACATGGTCACCTTCATGGAGACAGAAAAGTCATTAAACAAAATCCATTGCCTTTTCATAAGAGAAACACTGAAGAAGACAGGAAACACACAACATTGGGATTATGTCCCTCCAAGTTGTGCCCAGTAAGGCTTGGCCACTGCACTATATATGTGATCCCATTCGGGAATCTGGTTTTCCTTATTATATTCAAGAGGCCATGTCAGGGTATGGTGAATCTTAAGCCAATCATTTGTGAGCTACGTTGCTGTCCTTGTTAGACTGTTGAATCAACTCCACCGCAGAGCACCCCCCATGCCATAGAATGAACACTCTACACTCTTCTCGCGATCCCTCAGGCCATCCTACAGCCACGGTGTCAGTTCGTCTTATTGAGGGTCATCTTGTTTGTCACTGACCCTCTACTTTGCTAAACATGATGTCCTTTCCCACGGATTGTTCTCTCCTGATGGCGGAAGTCCCACCATCCTCTCATCTGAGGAGCCTTCTGACCACTTCTTCTAAGACAGACTCCTTTGGTCTTCCGGCAGCCAGTGAGTGGTACTTTACAATCATCAACACCATGATTCAAATGTATCCATTCAAATGCACCTTCCCCATGCAGCTGAGGTATTTGAAACTTCCGGTTTGGGTCAGGCTTGGTCCTCAAAGCAACATCGTTGTTCTTTAACATTGTAAACCACTCTTGTGCAGCAGATTTGCCCAATGCAATGTGTTGTTTGATCTCTTGACTGCTGCTTCCAGGGGCATTGATTGGGGATCCAAGCAAGACAAAACCCTTGACAACTTCAATCTTATCTCTATTTATCGTGAGGTCACCTATTGCTCCAGTTGTGAGAAATTTTGCTTTCTTTACATTTAATTGCAATCCTCATGGAAGGCTATAATCCTTCATCTTTACCAGCAAGTATTTCAAGTCTTCTTCACTTTCAGCAGGCTGAGGCAGGGGGAGGGGGATCTTTGCTAAGGGGATACTGAATTTATGTTAACAACAATGGAATAAGGGTGAGGGGACCTCCCACTAGAAAAAGTCTCCTAGCTTCCTGCTCCACTCTCACGCTTCACCAGCCAGCAACCGCATAAACTTGAGGGGCTTCCAGTTAGCTTCTCACCGACAGACTTGGCTGGGCTGTTTCCTTGATATCAGATTCTTTCTTATACATGTATGAATGCCATTGGTTTTGAGATAACCCAGCCTGGCACAAATATTAACCCAGGAATTGTGTACAAGTTTACATAATTATAAGTCTGCATAGTGAGAAGACTTAGAGTAAGCAGATAAGCTCAGCCGCATCTGATTTCTAGGTCCAAACTTCCCCTCACTTTCCACATGGTCCTGAGCATCCCTATGGTCCTCCTCCTAGGTCCTTCAACAACTGCCCAACAGCCTTGTGTTCGGATCCTGCCACCTGTATTCACCCTGCAACCACATGCACACAGCCCCGCAAACAACCCCACACCCACTACTCATTTCTGGCTCAGAGTGAACCTTTACAGGGTTTCCAAGACGAGCAGACAGTCTCATCTTTTACCTGAGAAGAGGCTGGTGGACTTGAACTGGGAATCTTGTATTTAGCAACTCAAAACATAACCCACAACATCAACAGGGATCTCTCTCTCTCTCTCTCTCTCTCTCTCTCTCTCTCTCTCTCTCTCTCTCTCTCTCTCTCTCTCACACACACACACACACACACACACACACACACAGTTCTCTCTGATGGAACTACCTCTGCCCTGCAGTAGCTCCATATTGTCTGAAAATAATGATCTTAAAAATTAAAACCTAGGCTGTCTGGGACAGGCCGCAGGACAGCTAAAGACACACTCCAAATAGGAACTGAATGGTCCCTTGCCCCTGTAGTGAGGCCACCTTAGCCGAGCTCTTACGCCCCAAAAGATATACTTTCCTTCAAAAATCTCAAAGAAATTTCTAACCACTTATAAGTAAACATGCAGCATGCAGGGGAAAGATGAGTCTTTCTACTCCCCTAAAGATTCAGTCTCCCAAACCCACCAGGGAAGTTCTTCTCTGTTCTATAGGGTTGCTATTATTTGGAATTGGTTTGATGCCAGTGAGTATGGTACATAGTGTATAGTGTGTGATATAATACAAGTAAATATGGAGATGCTTCACCACTTGGTCCCCTTTGTCACTATGTCTGCAATTAGGGATTCCCTTCTAACTTGGTAGCTTGAATAAGGACAATTATCCATTAGGGCAGCGGTTCTCAACCTGTGGGTCAGCATTAGGAAGGTTGAGAACCACTGCATTAGGGTTTCATGTGTCACTCCATTACTTTATGAAATCATTTATTATCAGGCATCAGCCAAGGCCAAAGACAGAAACTATTACTCTCCTATGACTTTCCTGTTACTGCCTCGTCTCCCAACAGCTAAACCTACAGGGCAGAGGAAAGCGGAGCATCCAGCCATGATGGTCCCGGCGCCCACCAACTCAGCTTTAAGCTCCAGGGACAGGGGCCAGTAGGTGCTCAGTCAGACCCCAGCACAGAGCAGAGTGCTTTAGATTAGACCAACCCTCCATGAGCTGCGGGTTCTACATTTTCTAGAAAACAAAACAGGAACAAAAATGGGCTCTGTCTGAAGCTAAGGAGGCTCTGAAGCTTGAAGGGCCACAAGAAGTCACCCAGAGATATCCTTGCGTGTCCCTAGTCTGCCACTTTGTTCATCTGCAAAAGAACCTGGGCCTGGCTTTGTTGTCTTCATGGGTAGGTATTGAGGAGTCGGTGTTCCTGGGACTTGTCACCAGCCAAGAGTTGGGCACACAGGCCCAAGAGGGAGTGGGCTTCCCATCTGTGTATGTACAATGTCCCTAGTCTTTCACTGCTGGAGAGCTACACCCAGGGCTGGGGCAGGGTGGATAGCCGACAACCTATGAGGAATTTCCCTCTGATAGACCTGGCCTTCCTGATAGCAAGTCTTGAGCGCCCCTCAAGGATGCTTGGTCCCACTTCAGCCTGAGTGCCCTGTGAGGAAATGAGCCCTATGAACTAAGTGGCACTTCCTGGCTGGCCCTCCCCAAAGGAAGGACCTCATGACAGGGTGGGGAGAGCACCTCATGGCTCCATATTCCTATAAATGGTGCTTCCCACACCTCCCTCGGACCCGGTCCCCTGGAGGTTCTCCGTGTGGGTGAGTTTGTTCTTGTCCCCTCGGTCCTTGGATCACCCCTGTCCTGAGTCCTCCCTCTGAATCGTCACTGAGAGCAAGATGGCATGAAAGTGTACTTGTCCCCTGCCATGCTTCTCAGCAGGCCCGCTCCCCCAGAGGTTCAACAGTGTCTGCAGGGGGAGGAGGATCAGGGGACACCCATCAGAGGAGAGGGGGCTTCCCACCCTTGGCAGGGTCCCAGGTATCTGGCGTCGGTTGTTTCCCTTTCCTTTCAAGGCTCCAGTCCCTGAGAAACAGAGTCATGACTGAGTGGCCCCAACATTCTGGGGATGGGAGTGGTGGGGGTGTTGGGACCTGGGCCAAGAGTATCACGACACCTGGAAGATTCAGCTGAAATCAGGAGTGAGAAGCGGGTTAAGCAGAGTCAGACTGCAGTCCTAAGAGGCGTGGTGTGCAAGGGATGTGACGTCATTTCAGAAGTCCTGTGATGATGGACATTTCTCTGCACCGTCTCCCTAGATTCCTTTCTGGACCTTCTCCGGTCCTCAGATCATCCCACATCCCTGCGTCCCAACAGAGCACAGCGGGTGTGGGGGAGCGTGATGCTTCAGCTGAGCCCATCTCCTTCCCTCGGTAGGACACGCTGTGGGGGAGGAGCCATGTGGCTGTACTCTCTGGCCTTGGCCCTCATCTTGCTGGTTGTGTCGGGGATCCTGTGTGATGTAAAGGACGTTTGTGTTGGGACCCCTGGCCTCCCTGGAACCCCCGGATCCCATGGCCTGCCAGGCAGAGATGGAAGAGATGGTATCAAAGGAGATCCTGGACCTCCAGGTAAGGGGCTCAAGAGACCATCCTCTAAGTGGCAGGACATGGTGGGAGCTTCCTGGGGCCCTTAGGTTGGAGCAGCCCTGAAAAGTCTGCTCTCAACGTGCCCAAGGGAAAACGGGTATCCGCCCAGCAGCAATGGAGACCTTTTGACAATATCTCAACAAAACGGTGAGGGAAACACACCAGGTAGCTGAAGTAGACACGCTCAGGCTAAGTGACAACTGCCACAACATCCTTCAGCCTTAAAAAACTCTCCCCTCACCCCTCCTTTCTTCTTCAAAAGCCTGGCTGAGGAGTCCTGTTCTGATTGGCCTTTGTCCTATCCAAGGCAATCTGTGGTTGATCATCACACCTTGGTTTACCCCCCTCTCCTTATCAGGAAGAACCAGTAAGTCACTCTCCCCAGGGCGGGTGTGTTTAGTCTTCCCTTACCAGGGAGGCTCAGCTACAGACAAAATTCAGGAAAGAGTCATAAAACAGGGTGCCAGGAAACTTTCCTTAACTCCACTCTATTGCTGCTTCTGTCAATACTTGGTGATATATGAATTCTTAACTTGCTTTTTCTGCATTTTGTATCCCGCTTGCTCCCTGAATGAGATACCAGGCTCCGCCAAAGAAATGCCCGGACTGCAGAGGGGTGGGCCGGTCCTTTTGACGGCCCCCCTGCAGTCTGGGCTGGCCTGATATAATAGCGACTTCCCGTATTTGACTTGGGCGTAGGTCTTCATTTACTCACATGCCCATGGCCTCTCTTTTCCCTGCAGGCCCCATGGGTCCCCCTGGAGGAATGCCGGGCCTGCCTGGACGCGATGGACTGATTGGAGCCCCTGGTGCCCCTGGAGAGCATGGAGACAAAGGAGAGCCTGGAGCGAGGGGCCCCCCAGGGGAGTAGGGTTGGCGAGATCAGCCAGTGGTGGAATTATGTGGCTACCCAACGCCCATGATCGTATTCAGCAAAAGCTATGGCCACCCAAGGGTCAATGGGAGGTCCCCAATGAGCAGGTCATCCAAATAAGAGACGAAGAAGCTCGAGTAGTCAGGGCTGTCTGGGGAGCGGGACCGAGAGCATCGGGAAGAGCGCTGCCAATGTGCCTGCTCTAGAGAGCTGTAGAAAGAGGGGGGCGTTTCCTGGGGCTGAGGTGCGGGGCCCATTCTGAAAGAGGAAAGGGCTTGCCTGGACTGGGAGTTCCAGCTGATCGGATGTTTGGGTGCCCTGAGTAATAATCAAGAGATGTAGAGAGTACCCGATGAGGTGGGGAGGGACCCTACCCAGTAGCAGGAGAACCGCCCCCCCACCAACTGGCTAGTTGAGGGCGGTGCCAAGAAAATGCAAGGTGGGGGGAAGGGGGAGTTCTGTAGGCATAACCTCCAGAAAGGGTGGGTCTGTTGGGAGTGTGGAAACATTTCTAGTCGGATAAGCTGGAGGCCAGGTAGTGAGGACAGACAATTAGAGGGCAGAGTGCCAGGCCTGCGGCTGGGACAATCGCTGCTGGCTTAACCCTCCCGCTGGGTGGGGTTTCTCTGCAGGGTTTCCAGCTTATCTAGATGAGGAACTCCAAAGCACCCTCCATGACCTCAGACATCAGATCCTGCAGTCAGTGGGAGGTAAGTGGGTCCCTGGAGGCCTTCAAAGGTAGGCGGCTTTCCCACAATCCTCCTCCACAGCACCTGCCTCCAGAAACAGAGATGTGAAAAAAAATAGGTGTGGCCATGCAGGTGCAGAAGGAGATGGGGTAGATAGAGCTCTCCAAGTTCTGGGAAGCAGATGTACCCTAGGCCTGCTTTCTCGATTTCTATAGAATTCATGGACACAGGACAGTCAATATATACGAGTTGACGTTAAAAAACTTGTGGGGGTGGGGGGAGGATGTTCAAAGCTCATGGCATTTTCCCATATTTGAAGCCCCCAAGATTGGCTAACTGGATGAATGGATTATAAACAAATGAATGAGTGCATAGAAGGGAAGTTATAAAGACAGATTACAAGAGAGAAGGAGGGTACAGCGAGGCAGAGGGGAAGAGACCGGAGAGCAAGCAGACAGCTGGGTGGGGAGCCAGGATGTAGAGATAGCAGCAGCCAATGGCATGAGCTGGTTCCTTGCTCTCAGTCCTCAGCCTGCAGGGCTCCCTGCTGAAAGTGGGAGAGAAGATCTTCTCCACCAATGGGCAGTCAGTCAACTTTGATGCCATTCGAGAGACGTGCGCCAGGGCGGGTGGCCAAATTGCTGTCCCGAGGACCCCAGAGGAGAACGCAGCCATTGCGAGCCTTGTGAAGAAGCACAACACATACGCTTACCTGGGCCTAACGGAGGGCACCACCCCTGGAGAGTTCAACGACATGGACAGGATTCCCGTGAATTATACCAACTGGTACCCAGGGGAGCCCAGGGGAAGTGGCAAAGAGCAGTGCGTGGAGATGTACACCGATGGACAGTGGAATGACAAAAACTGCCTGCAGTACCGCCTGACCGTCTGCGAGTTTTGAGTCGGCTGATGAAGTCCCAGGAGAGGCGCGGCCCTCCCTTCCCTTTCAACCTCCGTCTTGAACCTCCACCTGATGATTGTAACTTCCTGGTCCTGAACCTCCACCTGGTCTTGAACCTCCACCTGATGATTGTAACTTCCTGGTCCTGAACCTCCACCTGGTCTTGAACCTCCACCTGATGATTGTAACTTCTCAACCAAATTGCTTTGTGACTATTAAAGCTGTAGACACCCACAGCTTCTTCTTTCCCTCGATGGGCCCTGACCCTTCCAACCTCCCTTCTCAATCGGGACATTCGTTTGCACAAACTCTGGGCTTCCCTTCTCACCCCGGCTCGCTAGGCTCCCCTCCTCGCCTTGGGCCTTTGGCCTTTGGCCTTCTTTCTTCCTCGTCGTTTCCAGCTCTGTTGTTTATAGATGGCAGGTGGTTTGTCCTGGGATGGAAGGCTCCTCCATCCATCCAGTTGAGGCATGCCCCTCACCTCTTTCTATGCCATGTACTGGGTGCCCAGCCCTGCTGAGGTTCAGTGGGGCCAGGCCAGCACAGTGATAGAGGCTGGGAGGTTGCTAAGCGCTTCCCAATGTCTGGGGATAAGGACATGTTATCACCTTGGAGAAGGATAGCATACTCGGTAAAGTGGAAGGTCAGAGGGAGGCCCTCAACGAGATGACATAGTGGTTGTGCCGTGACGCAACAATACTGCAGTGTCAAGCCACAGCGACTGCAACCACGGGCTCAAATGAGGAATGACTGTGCGGTGGTGCAAGATAGGTCAGTGTTTCGTTCTCTTGTGCACGGGGCCACTCTGAGGTCAAAGACATGCAAGCCTTCACTAGGCACATATACAATCGATTGCCAGCACATAACAAAGACACGTGGGAATTAGCTGGCAGCCTGGACTTCTGGGGCACGCCTGATCAGGCTCTCCAGGACAAGCGAGGACCTGGAGGGACCTCAACATGGTGGAGACCAACACGACCCTAGTCACTGGTATTCAGAAGCCCCTCTTTTAAGACCACATTGCTACTCAGCTCCTTGACCTAAGAGCAGTCAACCTTTGCCTTCAGGACTCACCCATGTGCCCAGTGATGAGCCAAGCAACTTCCTGCTGATGTACAGGTCCCTGTGTCATTTCAGACCTTCACACTGTTCATCCTGGCTCTCCTTTCTCCTTTTATTGGCTCATTCAGACATCTTATTAGAATCAACTGTATGTCAGGTTTGGGTGGGATCCAGCTGCCACTATCAAGCGGGTCTTTAGGAGCGGCATATACGATTAAGGAAGAAAAAGTTGATAGACAACGGAGCGGCAGGGGTCCATCTTGATAGGGGAATCAAGAGAGAGCTAATTTATTTCACAGGGAGTATATCTAGTGGTGAGACACGCAGCCTTTATTAGGCACGTATACAATGGATTGGGCAACGTGTGCATCTGAGCTTTCCGGAGTTCTTTCAGGAGACCCGCTCAAAGGAAGTATCTGGTAGGCAAGTGAACAATGGTGTCAAATGGAGTGTCAATCACTCCTGAAGAATAGTCATCAAGTGTGGATTGTGATAAGAGTTGTCTGAGTCCCTAATAAAATGTTTTTTTTTAAAGAATAGTCATCAAAAATAAAGAAAAATAATTTTAAAAACAATAGCTGTAAGAGTCCTCAATAAAATTATTTATTAAAAATAAATAAAATGTCAAAGAACAATCAACAGTTAACAGTATGTGTGAGCTACCAGGCGTGTGTAGGCAGTAACTGACAGAGGGTACGTGCGATGAACCTGTTTCCTAGGGAAGTGTATACATCTGGCTTCTTCTTAACTCACAGGCAAAGGGAGAACACTTCACTATAAGTTCCAGGCAACCAAGGGACAAAGGAGAAGCTGACCCTTAGTTTGCTAAGACAAAAGGGAGCTTGACTGCTCTTAGACATTGGCATCTTGTAGAGCAGTGGTTCTAAACCTTCCTAATGCCAAGACCCTTTAATACAGTTCCTCATGTTGTGGTGACCCACAACCATAAAATTATTTTCGTTGCTACTTCATCACTGTAATTTTGCTACTGTTCTGAATCACAATGTGAATATCTGATGTGTAGGATGTATTTTCATTGTTACAAACTGAACATAATTAAAGCATCGTGATGAATCACAAAATAATATGTAATTATATATTGTAAAATATTTATGTGCTTTCCAATGGTCTTAGGCCACCCCTGTGAAAGGTCATTCGACCCCCAAAGGGGGTTGTGACCCACAGGTTGAGAACCGCTGCTTCCGAGTAAGAAGCCAGGTGCCTTGCCCATAAATGACAGCTGTAATTTAGAATCTTAAAGGAGGGCAGTTGTGGAGAGAACTCTTTCTAGCTGGAGAATGTGTAGTAGGTTTTGTCTCTATCTTGGAGCTGTGAAAGTTTTCTCTCCGTAGAGCCAGTCCTCCAGGCCCTAGGGTCACAGGTGTAGGCTGCTTACACTTTCATGCAGGTGCTCAGTTTCCCACAGGCCTTAGCCTGTGTCCTGAGAGCAGGCAAGATATCCTTGGGGATATTTGTTTTCCTGCAGTTATTTCTTGATCTTGCGAACAACAATAACAAAATCCAAACTCACAGCCACTCTGCAGGTCAGGGTAAAACTGCCCCCGTGAGTACTGAGACTGTAGCTGTTCAAGGGAGTAGAATGCCCCATCTTTCTCCCACAGAGCAGCTGGTGGTTTCCAACTGCTGACCTTGAGGATAGCAACCCGATGTATAACTGTTATACCACCAAGGCTCCCTAACCTTGCAGTGGGGATGAACTACCGATTGCTGTTACTGCTGCTAGCAACATATCACCATAACTACTCCTATAGTGAGACCATATCACAATGGACCAGGTTTTGCCAGGTGCTTCTCACAGACCTTATTTCATATCAGTTTAATCCTATGACAATGCCACGCGTCTGTCTTATGGTCCAGTGTTTTAGGTGAGGACACTGAAACTCAGAGGTGAAGTGTTTTTGAGTGTTGCCACATGGAGCAAGTGCCGAAAGCTAGATTCAATACCCTCCCATTGAACAAAAACAATTCGCATTGATAAGCCTCAATAGATTTATATGAGTTTCCATTGCCTCTGTTTCCAAGGAAGATCACGTTTTTACCCTTGCATTCCTCAATTGAACCCTGGCTCTGAGCCCCCGTCTGCCTGAAGAGTGGGGAATTCAATATTGGGAAGGGCTTGGTTTGTCGGGTAAAGAGAATAGTCTGCTCTCCTCCTTCATATTATGCATCTGGGCTCTGGGTGGGCCGCCCTGCTACTGTGATTCCCCCAAAGTAAGACATCCTCCGAAAATAAGACCCACTTACAGTTTTGCCTCTCGCTGAAATATAAGGCATCCCCCGAAAATAAGACCTCCCCCAAAATAAGGCCCCCTGAAGCTACTGTAACTCTGGACTCTGTATCCTAGCGGCAGGTGCCACCGCGCAGCTCACTGTTGGCCGCAGCACAGCTGGAGAAGACAGTAAGTGCGAGATCTCTTAATAAAACAATAAATGTGTACCGTATTCTTCTTCATGGAAAAATAAGACATCCCCTGAAAATAAGACCTACTGCATCTTTGGGAGCAAAAATTAATATAAGACACTGTCTTATTGTCAGGGGAGCAGGGTATTCTTGGCAGCCCACTGCCTGACCTGTGGAAACCTTTGAAAGAGCATTTCGGTGGCTGATGCTAAATGCCCTCTGTCTATATGACCTAGTTGTGGGTGGTTTTGTCATGTCCTTCATTTTCCACTCTGCTACCTGGATGGCTTTTGCAGCCCCATAGAGGTGAAAATCAGAAACTGAAATCCACCACCTCTGCCCCAAGACACTCTGAATGGAGTGGAATCATGTTCTTCTTGCTAAGGAGGCAACTACATATGTGTCTACATATGTGTCCGCATACCAGAAAGGCCTTATTCCTCCCACCTTCACACCTTGAGGCAACTTTCTGCCTCCACTTCACTGTGTTTACATCTTGGAGAAGATGGTATTTAGGCTGAACTTTAATGATTGGGTTGCAAACTTGCTAAAAAAAAAAAAAAACGAACAGAAATGGGAGATGGCAGGCTTCCCAGCAAAGGCCCTGGAGCATGGTGCGGGGAGGACAGTTAGGCAGGAGTGTTGGTCCTGAAGGAAGGGGAGGGTAGATCTGCAAGGAGCTTTGAATATTGGGAGTCATGGAGGGTCTGTGCAGGGGGTGGGTGCAGAGGCATAATGGGGCACGGTTAAAGGAGGTGATGCGTAAGATTAATGAGAGTCGGCTCACTCACATGGAACAGGGGATCAAGAGGGGCACAGTCAAAACTGAGAGCGATAGATAAGAGATGCGATAAAAGATACAGTTGGGGCATAGGGGCCTTCTGCAACACAGACTCTCCAGGGCCCAGAGCTTTATACCAAGCAGACTTATATACAGGTCTTATATCCTGCATTCCATGACGAGGTCTCACACAAAGGATTTGTTGACAATTTCTTTGAAGGCACACAAAGAAGCAAGAATATCTGTGTTAGGCTGGGTTAACTAAAGAAACAAGTCTGTGGACAATCACATAAGTCTGAGAGAACATTATATTAAGAAGTAATTATATATCAAGCAAACAGCCCAGCCCAATCCAAATCAAGTTCATAAATCCGATACTACTCCATAATCTGATACTAGCCCATAAATCTCTCTTCAGACTCACGCAGCCACACGCAATGATACAGAAAGCAGAAGGATCACAGGCCGGTGGGTACAAGGCCTTGCAGATCCGATGGTGGTGGACGCATCTCCAGGGCTCTGGCTGCCACCATCATGGCCCAAAGTGACTTGTCAACAGGAAGGTGAAGCAGAGAGATGGGGAGGCCACCTCCAGGGAGCCATTTATCTGGGTAGCTTTCCAGTCAAGCTGCGACCTGATTGACAGGCTAAACTTCACCAACATGTTCTTGTGGGAGCCCTGTTGGCACAAAAGAACTAACTATCACAAAATCTTTTGCCAATTAGACTGGTAAGGAGGGGAGTGTAACTGAACAGCTGCAGAAGACTGTATTACAGCAGTTTCCCAGGGAGTAGGAGATAAAGTGTTTACCTTATCTTAATTGAAGGTCAGCCACCAGCATCTCAGTTCCCTTGTCTGAGCCATCAGCAATTCCCACAGTCCTGCATAAACCATGAAATATGGTGATGGTCTTGTCTTACTTGGAGAAGGAAATGAGGCGTAAACTGTCCCATTTATTCACTCTGCTACTCAGAAACCCAGGACAGTGTTTGACTCCAAGCTCTCTGCGTTCACAGAATTAGCACCAATATCTCATAATCCTTTCCCAGAGTTCATCTCAAAACAATGTGTGCCCACAGTGACGTAGTAAGACAGGAGCAGGTCTGAGGGCCTATCCTCACTCCAGGAGTTAGGGAATCACCACAGGGTTGACTTTTGCTTCCTGGGAAGGGCTAGGACATAGAAGACTGTGAGCGCTAATTTGGAAAGCTGGCAAGGTGTCTAAGGAGCTGCCTCAGAAGTAAGTGTGAGGGGTATCCTCCAAAAAAACCAGAAAGGGGGTACCTCCCCCCGAAAAATAGCTGTGCTGGGCAGAGCATTCATAGTACACATTTTTCCCACTAGGCGAACAAGCATGGAACAACTCACTCTGAGTTAGTGCACCCAGTGGCATCACCTGGGAGCATTCTCTCTGGTCACAGTGAATTTTTTTTGGTAAAAGCAATTTCGCTCAAACATTTTTTTTTTTTGTGATGACCGATGTAAGAGAACAGTGTGCAACTGTGAAATTTTGTTTCCTGCTCTGGAAAAATGCTGCAGAAACTGTTGTGATGTTGAACACAGCTTCCAAGGACATCACTCTGGGGAAAACTAAAGAGTGTGAGTAGATTTCTTGTTTCAAAAAGGTGAAATGTCGATTGATGACAATCCTCATTCTGAATGTCCATCAACTTTCAGAACGGATGAAAATGTCAACAAAATTCACACACTTGTGCTTGAAGATTGACAACAAACCATTGTGGACATAGGGAAGTTATCTGGACTATCTTGGAGCTCAGTTCAGCAAATTTTAACAGAAGACTTGGGAATGAGAAGGGTCCCTATTAAATTTTTGCCTCGGGTTCTTGTCGAAACAGGCCTTGCTTTGAAAGAACAGATTGGAAGCGACCCAGGCCTTTTTCCAAGGTCATTACCGGTGAGGAGACATTCTGATAACCTCAAAAGCAAACATCGATCAAGCCAGTGGAAGGTGCCATGTCACTTCACCCCAAAAGAGCTCATCAAGTGAAATCAAAGATCAAGATGATGCTCATTTGTTTTGCTTTGTTTTGATGTGAGGGGGATAGTGCATTTGGAATTCATTCCACCAAATCAGACTGTCAATCGAGTTTTCTACTTAGAGGTTCTGAAAAGATTGCATAACAATATGTGACCCCAAAAAGGCCTGATTTGTGGCATATGGGGGACCGATTTTGCTACCAGGACAATGCACCTGCTTACACAGCCATCTAAGTGCACCAGTTTGGGGCCAAAACCAAAAAACCCGCCTCTCTTGCCCCACACACCTTACCTGACCCAGCTCTGTGTGACTTATTTTTGTTTCCACTAATAAAGAGGGACATAAAAAGACAGCAATATGACTACATAGAAGAGGCGAAGAAAAAAAACGAGGGAGCTGCTGTCAGCAGCCATCCTAACAGAGGAGTTTGGAATGGAGCAGCAGATTTGACAAATGTACTATGTGTAATGGAGAGTACTTTGAAGGTGATAAGATTGTTTTGTTAAATTTTTTAAAAAAATATTTACATAACTTTAATACATAGCTTTTGGGGAAATTTAAATACATAGCATTGGACAAAAATTCCATTTTTTGAGGGGTGGGGTACTCCCTTGAACATAGGAAGAAACCCAGGACTGCTGGAGAAAAGAGGACACTGGTGTTTCCTGTGCTGATGATACACACTCACCAAGGACATCAGCGGGTACAGAGCCTCTGGGTACCTCACCTGGTGTGGCCAGAGACAGAGTGGCTAGACATGAAGCCCGTGCTCTCAGTAGGCACAGGACACCCAGAGAAGGCAACCAACGCATTCAGGCATAATTGTAATATTAGGACAACTCTGAAGGACCCAGATTATTTTTTTAATTTACCTTATTTTTTTTGGTGAAAATAATGCAGAGCAAAACCCACTCTCAAACCACAGTTTCTATATATAATAATCAGTAATATTTGGTTACATTCTATGATGTCAATACCATTATGCTTGTTTTCCAAGTTGTTTCACTTTAATTTACTTTATCTCTCTGCTCCTCAGCCTTTTTATCTCTGTTTTACCATAGTTATTGGCTGTGCTGACTTAATTAATGTTCTGTAATTTAACTCTTTATTTGATGTCTAGACTCTAATAGCCCTTGCAATGGCTACACAGGACTCAGACAAAAGTCAGGACCAAAGGGTTCATTAAGGATGTTAACAAGTTGTAATTCAAGTGAGAAATGCTCAGTGTTGACTTGTTGATTAGAACATGTTACAAGTCTGCCAACAAATGCCTAGAGGGCAAGCCACTCTCCTATAAGCCTCCTCCTGAGGGCATTTAGCTTAATTTCCAGGGGTTAGCAAGTCCAATTTCCCCAATTAAGTGACCAGAGGCACCCTATTCTGCAAGCCAGCTTCCTGCACAAAACCCACTTTACCTTAACTTGCTATGAAGGTTGGGAAGTCCATCATTCTGTCCTGTGCTCTGGCTCCTGGTTCTGCTGCTGTTCCTCTGGTGTGATCGCTGTCTTTTGGATCCAGGTGTTTCACTGCGCCAGCATCTCAGGTCCAAAGGATGAACTCCACTGCTGACTCTTGCTCATAGCGAGATCCCGCCTCTTGTTTCTCGGAGGACTCATTTTATACCCAGCAGGATGGCATTCCAGGGAATCCTGCTCACAATCACTCACAGGTGAATCCTATCAGTATCTTCCCCACCTTCTTGTCACACCCATTCTGGGAAAGGTGGTTGGGTGGGGAGAAGAGCCCCATTAAATAATTCACTGTCCCTGCATTGACCTTTTGGTCTTATATAGATTTTTTTTCAAGGAATTCAGCACTCAATTATGACTATCTTATTTTTTGGATTAAACTGTTGCTTAGTTTAGGCAGCCCTGGTGGTATAGTGATTACACATTGAGCTGAAATCCACATGATCAGCAGTTCAAAACCATTAGCAGCTCCGAGGGAGAAAGACTGGGCTTTCTACTCCCATAAATAGTTCCAGTCTCAGAAACCCACAGGGGGGTCGCTGTGAGTCGGCACTGACTCAATGGCAGTGAGTTTTGCTTTTGTTTGGGTGGGGGGTGCTTAAAGTTGCAATATGAGGAATAGTTTCAATTTACGGTTTGCAGACCAAGCTATAGTGATGGCCTCACTAGGTCCAGTAAGTCTGCTTTCTTCAAACATTTGAAGTTCTAATCCACATTTTTCTCCCCTTTCACCAGGATTCATCAGTTGTGTGCCTGATCAGAACCGTCAGAAGTGGTAGCCAGGTGCCACCTAGTCCTTCCGGTCTTAGGGTGGAAGAAGCAGTGATTTGTGTAGATAATCAGTCCTGTAGTCCAGATCCTTGTCCATTCTTAGGGCTCCTTCTTTCTCCTTTGTTCCCATCCAATAAAGACCAGTGGTTGTGTCTTAGAAGGCCTGTCTTAAGCTTTTAAGACCCTGGGCACCACTGACCATCCTGAGAAAGAGAGCATAAACTTTGAGAACTGCGTTAAATCAATTGACTGGACTGTCCCATGAGACCATGTGAAAAGGCCATTTTCTGTCCATGGACTTGAAATGTCACCTGCATCAGATGCCTATTAGACAGGGTTCTCTAGAGAGACAAATCAGATTTCTAGTGATTATATATAAGTATATTTATAAAGATAGATATATAACACAAGAAATGAACCATTAAATTATATACAGATAGATAACACAAGAAATTAACAGTTAAATTATGAAGCAGTGAGACACTAGCAGTCCTTTAAGGCTTGAGAGCCGCCAGTTGCCAGTCCCCTTCTGTAGGGAGAGCTGGGCTATATATACCCAGGCAGCAAACAGCAAGGCAGGTCCCCAACTGTCATTAACTGTCGGTCCCCAGCTCCAGAGATGAACATTCCAATCGTGTGGGCTTAAAGGGACCTCAACTTACAGCGACACAGTCCACAGACTAGGCATCCCACAGGTAGTGTACCCCTTTAAACTGAGGCACAGAACAAGCAAGGGGAGGCTCACCAAGCCATTTATCCCTCTGCCCTTCAGTTAATCCTACTTGTGTTTATCGGCCATCGCACCCATGTGTGCACAGAACTGTTCTTGGACTACTTACTTTGTTGCTCATTATTCTATTGTTGTATTTAAGACAACATCATATGATTGTATTTAAGACAATATGTTGTATTTAAGACTTGTTATGTTATGATTGTAGGATGAAGAGGAGGCTTTCTACTCCTGTCAAGAGTTACAGTCTTGGAAATCCACAGGGGTAGTTCTTCCCTGCCCCACAGGGTGGATATGATTTGGCAACAACTCAATGGTGGCAAATGAGTGGGTGATATTATGATTTGATATCTAACGTGACACGCTGTATTAATGTTCGACTGCCCCATCCATGTTTTCCTTTCATCGTAATTATCAGGTATGTTCTTACCAGTAACTTGTGTTTTCTACATGAATCTTACAGTATGTCAAGCTGCATGAAAACATATATATATATAAATGTTAAGGCTTTACTACAAAATCAGATAAATCTTTATTAAACAAAAATAACAAAATCTTAAGCCATTCTGAAGCTGGTGTTTCCATCTCTCTAGCCTTGCCCTAAAAAGCTCTTCATTCTCTGGTTTACATCACATCAACATACAACTAGGCATCTTGTAGACATGACTCAAATCATGCTCCTTTTAAGTGTTCTTTGAGTTTGAGGTGTAAAAAGAAATCTTAAGAATCAAGATCAGGGCTGTAGGGTGGATGGGAGAGGTTTCCCAATGAAATTCTCATAGCACAGAACTTGCTACCCTCGAAGAACAAGCAGGTGCCTGTGGTGGATTGTCCCTGGAGATCATAGGAAGGGCCAGGTCTCTCCCCAATGGATCCCCGCTGGACACACTCTACTTTCTGCGTGAGAAAGGTGTGGCAGTCTGTTTCCATAAGTTTGTGCAGGCTTGACGACCTTATAGGCAGTTCTCCTTTGTCCTATTTGGTCACTGTGAATAAGAATTTACTTGATGGTAATTGTTTTATTACACCTTAATTCATCATCACTGGTTTGTAAGACAACTATTGATTGATTTCTTATTGAATTCCTTTGCGGTTCTGTGTTATCATCTAAGACTTGTAGCATAACTAATTCTATCCTATCTTCTTTATTTTTCTATCTCCTAACTACATTATTGCATTTGCAAATAATATGGAAGCCTTGCCTGTTCCTTTACGGTGTCTATATTTCTTATATTTCATTCTTATATCTTTTTGTAGGACCCTGAATGTAATGGGAACATTCCCAATATGTCATTGTTAAAAATGTTGCTTATTTTATGATCATAAAGGTAAAGAATTTCCTAGCTTCTCTTAGTTTGCTAATACTTCCTGTGTGTTTGCTGTTATCAAATGATATGTTTGGCACTTTTTCTGTTCACTTCAAAGGGGTGTCAAGTGTGGACTAAGCCATTTCCCACTCCTGGGGATTGGCCTTCAGCCTGAAGCTAAGACTAAGAGGTTTTAAGGGCCTCGCTTTTTACAGTTTGGAGACCTGCTGCCCAGGGACCATGCCAATGGACTCACGAGGAGATATTCTCCAGGAGAAGCGGTTTAACAAGCACCATTCTTCCGCTTCGTACAAGGAAAACTTCAGCAGGGAACGGAGATTGGCCCCTTTTGGGGGACACCAGCATTCTCAAAATAGAAATGAACCCGTCCTTTCCTCCCAGGTGTGATGGATAGGGGTGTGTTCTACACATCTCTGATCCTCACAAGTAGAGATACGCATATTACCTCCCCTTCCTGTATCCAGTCATCAAGATAGAAATGGGGAACCATCTCCTGTCCTTAAATTGCTAAATTACTAAACCAGGAAGGACCCTGCTCCTGGTGAAGCCTGGGAGAAACAGAAAATGAGTGAGTGAAACTTTAAATTGGAGTTATCTGGGGTAGTGTGAAGTTCTACCATTTGGATTGAGTCTTCCATGGGTTCTGTTAATGCCAGTGTCATAGAAGGAACTGAAGGCTTGAACTTGGCTCTCAAACAGGCTGCTCTCTTGCAATAAGGGGCTGGGGATTGAAATCTCCATTGTTAGAAGGCTAGGGATCAGAAACCTGTGGCTGGGTGTCCCTACAGGGTCCCTTCCTAAACAGTCAACTCCTGAGAGGCGCTGTCATTTGTTTGAAGTCACCTAAAGAGGCACAGGGAGGGTCCAGGAGCATCCGTGTCCCCTTTGACATGCGGTTCCTCTGGTGAATAAATATTGGTGCCAACATTCTCTCTAAACACCATGGATGCAGAAAAAGAGAACAGGCCAGTGCGCATGGTTCACTTCAAAAAGCAACACCCCCCGTGGTCAGTGAGGGTGCATCGGAGAGGAAACTGACTTTAATGGCAAACCTGGAGGACAAAAAAAAAATCATGTATTTGAACTGTATCTTCAATAAACTCTAGAGCGTTTGCATTATGGGGCTCCAGAAAGACGAAGTATTATTTTTAGGGGGAGCCCTGGCGGTGTAGCAGTTGGGCTGCGATCTGCATGGTCCACAAGTAGAAACCACCAGCAGCTCCATGGGAGAAAGACTGGGCTTTCTACTCCCGGTTAACAGCCTTGGAAACCCACTGGGGGGTCGCTATGAGCCAGCCTTGACTCCACGGCAGTGAGTTTGGTTTGGTATTGTTTTTAAGAACAAGATGAGGATCTAGCATCCAAATTACACATATCTTCACTGAGTCCTGTGGTCAAACTTGCTATCTATTAAATCAGTGAATTACAGTGATTGACTGTCTGGTGTAGCGCCCAGCACCCTGGGAAATACTCTTCTTTGTCTAAAGGCTGACATACCATATGTGACACTCTAGACTTGTATGAAAGGAGCGTAGTGGGTTACGCGCATTAGGCGGCCAAGTAAGCACTTTGAACCCACCAGGTTGCTGCTCCGCAGGAGAAAGATAAGGTTTTCTGCTCTTGTAAAGGTGTACAGCTTCAGAAACGGCCCCACCCTCCAAAAAGAACACAACAAAACTCATATGGGGTCAGTGCTGACTCATAGCAACCCCCTGTGGATTTCCGAGACTGTAACTGTTTACGGGAGTAGAAAGTCCAGTCTTTCTTCCACACAGCTGCTGGTGGTTTTGAACTGCCAACTATGTTGATCACAGACAGCTGGTGCCTAACTACATCACCGGGACTCCTCACTCAGAAACCCAAAGAGTCAGTTAGTTCTACTGTGTCCTGTGGGTCATTTCAGAATTGACTCAGTGAGTTTGCTTTTTGGGGCTTATATTTGTATTCATTTCATTCTGTATTAGAACTTAAACTCTGAGCATTTTGTGGAAGGCAAATCAAGTTTCCAGTGGGTGCCCTGAACCCACATGTCATACAATTCAATAGTTCAATCATGAAGAAGAGTTGTACAATCATGACCACAGTCAAGTTTGAAATATTTTCTTCTTTCTTGGACACATTATTATCTCCCCATTCCTCTTCTCCTCCACCTTCCCTGCCATCCATTTTTAATCTCGACATAAATTCACCCTCCACTGAGTTCTTTCTGACCATGAACCAGCAGTGGAAAAAGCTTTGCCCTCAGGCAGACTGTTTGAGAGTGGAGTGCTACCAAGGTCCTAGCCAGTCCAGGAAGACAGTCCTGCCATCAATGATTTGTCTGGACATGCCCTTAATGGAAATTGAGATACTGAGATGTTGAGGCTGCATGGTCAAGAATCATATCCCAACTGAGGTGGTTGGAAGACCCCAGAACCAGTCCTGTATGCTTTTGTAATCTGCAGTGCTACATGAATCCCAAAGTAGTCCTGCCTGGGACAGTGATAAATTGGTTTGCCACCAGGAATGAGGTTGTGACAATTTCCTGTGCTTTCCATGTTTTGTATACTTACCACATACCCCAGAATCCTCTGGGGACATCGTTATGGACATTAATTTGATCCTGACTCCTGACAACCCCATCCACGGCGAAAGGAAATGTTGTTCATTCCCATGCTCATTTAAGGATTAGATCATTGTGAGCCATGAGATTTCATCCATTGGTTGATTTTTGGAAGTAGATCACCCAGCCCTTACTCCTAGTCCATCTTAGTCTGGAAGTCTGCTTTATCATCGCCATAGAACACAAACTTCCGCTAACATGCATAGCTGTACATGAGGAGTATTGACAGTGACTAAAACCTAGATCTTGTATGTAGAAGGCAAGAATTCTCACTCATGGTTTACACAGACTATTGGTATGATGAAACTCTCTCAGCTCCAAATTCCCAATTTTCTGAGAAGACTGGCCATTTGCTGTCCAGATTGAATGTCCTTTGTCTTCTAAAACTTCCAGCTGTTCCAGTTTAGCTCATGGCATCAGGAAACAGGGTTCTCAGAGGGATCTTCTTTACCATGGCACCCCTCTTAATGTCTGGCAGTTCCCTGTAACAGGAATTTTAGAGGATTGCTCAGCAGGGTATGTACGGGAACTTGAGTATGTGGGGCCAATGACCTTTGGACGAGCTAAAACGCCAATCACAAGACAGAGTTAAAGGGAAGTGGTAAGTCCCTGCCCTAGTCTAGGAGAAAAGCAAACCTCTCAAGTTGTTTATTGAGACTAAATGTTTCAAAGAGTGAGTGTGCATTTAGGGGAGGGCAGGAACCAAAGGTCACAACAAGAACTTGAAAAACTCCACTTAACTATACTCTGGTGATAAGAACTGGACATTCCTGGAGACCTAGCAGGAGGCACCGTGAGCAGGTCTTATATTGGCCCCATTCAGAGTCTTGTATCTTTCCTCACCCTTGGGTCCTCCCTGTGTGTCAGCCTTGGATTCATAATTTCACATAGACATAGATATATAATAGGCCAAGAATGATAACAGGAAAATCACCATTTAATAATAGAATGGCAAGTTAATATTAGAAACCTTGAATATTGAGACAATATTGTATTGAAACCTGCATAACAGACAGCTCTACAGAGTTAGAAGGAAATGTTTCCCAGGCAGAGGGAGCAATGATATAAACAATTCACATGCAGCTTTGAGGTGAAACTATGAGTACTTTTCCCTCTTTCCCGAGGCTTATGACATGCGCCAGAGGCAGTAGCTAATGCATTTTCACGCTTGTTAAAATGGACAAGAAGGGGAAGGATGAGGTAAATCATCTTGTTTCCTGAGATTCTGGAGGACCAGGGTTGTGGAGTTGTACAAGGAGTCTTAGAAAGAGGTAGTGGAGGCGTTTAGGGCTTTAAAGTGGAGAACAGCAGCACCGCACTGGTGGACCCACAAGCAGACCCGGGAACTGAGCAGCTCATAGAAGTTCTACAACAATTGTTTAGTGACGAGGCTAGGGGCCAGGCTCGCACCGTCCCTGGTCATGAGACCTGATATTCCTGATGTGCCTGCCCCTTACCAGGGCTTGACCGTCACTTCTCTGTCACTGTCCCCGTGCCTTGCAGGAGCCGCAGAAAGTCATTACTAGAGTCCAAGTAGGGACTTTGGTGAGATGTTAGGCCCCTCAACATCTCTGTTGGTCACTTCGAAAGAAACTGAAGGGTTTTCTTTTGAGGCAAAAGAAAATATGCATTTTCAGCAGTATGTTCAGGCCCTGGCTTTGGCCTCAACACCATTAACAAAAAGAAAAGAGGAGCAGAAAGTAGGAAAAGCAAGAGTGGGGTGTGTGTTCCAGAAAGTCTCCTTTGAACTGGTCACCACTCCCTGAGTCATGGAGGCAGGGAAGCATTCAAGAAGCAGCCGACCAGGGGAGGTGAGAGTAGATTCAGTAGTTACGCCGCCAAGCCAGGGATCTTCAGCCAAATGGAGCAATGAAAGGGGACAATGGGGGCGAGATGGCAAGGCTCCCACACTTGAACCAAAGCTGACTAGGGGCTGACAAAATAAGGAGTCACTGCGCTTGGGGCATCACACCTGTGCATCACACTAAGAATTCTTCCTGGGGAACAAGCGTGAACTGGCACAAGCTAAGCCAAGAAAATTTGGGGACTCTAGTTCTATTTTTTTAGGGTGTTTTTAAAAAAAAATCACAATCCATACATATATCCATTGTGTCAATTATATTTGTACATATGTTGCTATCATCATTTTCAAAACATTTTCTTTATACTTGAGCCCTTGATTATATCAATTAATTTTCTCCCTCCCTCATGAACCCTTGATAATTTATTTTTTTAATTTTCCATGTCTTACACGGACCACTGTCTCCCTTCACCCGCTTTTCTGTTGTCCGTCCCCCTGGGAGGGGATTGATTATAGGTTGATCACTGTCATTGGTTTCCCCTTTGTCCCCTCACCTTCCCCTTCCCCTCCTGGTATCACTACTCTCATTATTGGTCCTGAAGAGTTTATCTGTCCTGAATTCCCTGTGTTGAGAGCTCTTATCTGTACCGGTGTACATGCTCTGGTCTGATCTAGCCGGATTTGTAAGGTAGAATTGGGGTCATGATAGGGAAGTAAGAATTAAAGAGCCACAGGAAAGTTGTATGTTTCATCGGTACTATACTGAACCCTGACTGGCTCGTCTCTTCCTTGTGACCCTTCTGTAAGGGGATGTCCAATTGTCTACAGCAGGGCTTTGGGTCTCCCCTTTTCACTCCCCCTCATTCACATTGATAAGGTTTTTTGTTCTGGATCTTTGATGCCTGATACCTGATTCTATCGACACCTCATGATCATACAGGCTGTTGTGCTTCTTCCATGTGGAATTTATTGCTTCTCAGCTAGATGGCCGCTTGCTTGTCTTCAAGCCTTTAAGACCTCAGATGTTATATCTTTTGATAGCCGGGCACCATCAGCTTTCTTCACCAGCTTTGCTTATGCACCCATTTTGTCTTCAGTGGTTGTGTCGGGAAGGTGAGCAGCATGGAGTGCTGGGTTATTAGAACAAAGTGCTCTTGTGTCAAGGGAGTACTTGAGTAGAGGCCAAATGTCCATCTGCTACCTTAATATTTAAGATATCTATTTCCCTTTCATTATATCTAAATATATTTACATATATACATGCTTGTATTTAGACCTCTATACATGTCCTTTGCCTCCTAGTTCTTTTCTCTATTTCCTTTTACTTTCCTTTTGTCCCACTATCATGTTTGACCTTCATTTGGGTTTCAGCAATTCCTCTCATTTACATTGCCCTTGATCAAGCCCCACCAGGCATCCTATGAGCTCCTTGCCATCAATTTTAGATCACCTGTTGTTCCCTTGTCCCCCAGTTTGTTGACACTTCTCTTCCTTTGCCCTGACTCCCACTCTCCTGTCCACCCTCCCCCTCTAGACCTGCCGGTCCTGTTGTACATACATTCCTAGAGTGAGGTCCAGATACTATGGCAGGGGCCAGACTCAACCCAGGGATACATATGGCAGCTAACTAAAAAGATGAGAAAAGAAAGAAAGAAGAAGGAAAAACAGACATGGGTAGTGGGGGGAACAAGGCACTAAACCACCCAAGGGGAAGGTATTATTTATATCTCCACAGGAAAGGTAGAGAGGGACCAGACTTCAACCCTCTATGCCAAGATGTGAATGCAACATACCGGCATGAAGCAGGGAACCAGTTGAGAGGTCTGTAGGGCTGGCCCCAATCCCAACTACGTGGGCACCCACCCCCCTCAAGAAAAATGCACTTCAGAAGACAGTCCTGAAGCTACAGCTCAGGGAGTGTGATGCGTCTGATCAGTGCCCATAGGAGCAAACGAAGAGGGAAGGAGAGAGAGAGGAACACATCCCTGCCCACCAAGGCCAGAAGTCAATATTCCTGTTCAGAAGAGCCTCATTCTACATGGTACCAAGAGGCTGTCATTCAAACAGTACAAGAGGGTGCTTGTGATATCTAGGTTTTGTGTCAACTCGGTTGGGCAAAGATTCTCGGTGGTTTGGCAGTTAAGACCTCATCATCAACCTCCTATGATGTGACCTAACACAATGTGATCACCTCTATAGTGGGATCTGCTATGGGCAATCCTTCTGTTGTAAGTGTGGGGTGGGGTTCACAGCTCTGCGTAATTGAAAGGCCATCTGAACCAACTCAGTGACACCTGAAAATAGCAACAGCCAGGGCCGTTGTCAGCTGCTCTCGAGCTGGTTCTGACTCATAGCAACTGTGCTTACAACAGAACAATATCACTGCCTGGTCCTGCACCGCCCTCAAAATTCGTCATATTGGAGCCCATTGTTGCAGCCAAGGTGTCAATCCATGTTGTTGAGGGTCTCCTTCATTTCTGAGGCTCTTTCACTTTTCCAAGCATGACATCCTTTCCCAGGGACTGCTCTCTCTTAACAAAATGTGAAAAGTACCTGAGGCTAAGTCTCACCATCCTTACTTCTAAGGCACATTCCTGCTGTTCTTCTTCCAGGATAGATCGGTTTGTTCTTCTGACAGGCCATTGTATTTTCAGTATTCTTCACCAGAACTCAGATGCATCCATTCTTCTTCAGTCTCCTTTATTCAAGGTCCAACTTTCACATGTATATGAAGCAATTGAAAACATCATGGCACCTTCGTCCTCAAAGTAATGTCTTTGGTCTTCAACGCTTTAAAGAAGCTTTATGTAGTGGGTTTACCCAATGCAGTGTGTCATTAGACTCTTGATTGCTGCTTCCCTGAGCATTGATTGTGGATCTAAGCAAAATGAAACCCTTGACAGCTTCCATCTTTTCTTCATTTATCATGATGTTGTCTATTAGTGCGTTACATTGAGAACCCATATTGACAGCTGCGATCCTTGATCTTCGTCAGCAAGAGCTGCAGGTCTTCCTCACTGTCAGCAACCAGGGTGAGGAGAGAGGAAGAATGGGGAGTCTTTGCTTAGCAAGTATTGAGTTGATGATGATGACAGTGGGGTAATTTTAGGGGGATCTATGGATCACAGTAGTCCAGTCCAGAAATACATGGAATATGGTGCGGGACTGGACAGCACTGAGGGATCGCATTGAGTTGGGGCCATGTTGACCGTAGCTAACAACATGCCATTCCAAAGATGAAATGGGAAATATTTCACGAATGAGTCAAGAGCTGGCATGATACTTTGTTACAGGTGATTCTCCTTGTTATATTACTTTGTATCTGAGCTACGAATAGAGTTTCTCATGCTTTGTAAGAGTTGTTGGGCAGGGATTGTTCTTCCCCGGTCCAGCACCTAACAATCTTTTCAGAACTCTCTAACTGGACCCCTTGGTTACTCATCTGTCCCTCAGCCTAGAATGGAGACTGAGGCCACACCTCCACACATCCCAATTCCTGACACCAAACAAGGAGGCCCCATCCACATTATTTCAGCTCAGAGAAATTTCACTTGAGAGTCCAAAGATGGGAATTATAGTTCAGCCATACCTCTCACGACCTAGAATAAGATGGAAACAGTCGCTTTATCTTTCCCTGTCTCTCATTCAAGGATTGTGAGAGAAGGCAGTTTCCTTTATTCAAACCCGTACAAAAACGGATATTCTTGCATAGGGAACCTGGATCTCAGAGCTCTTGGAACGTTAGAAAGGACTCTAACAACCTCCTGGGTTCTTTGTTCGGATACAATGGTCAAAAGGAAAGTGCCCGTCTTTTCTGCCATGTCATGCCCATGCTGTGCTTATCCTGGCTTTGGGGCCAGAAATCGGAAGACATCTCTGACCTAGTCTTCCCTGGCGGCCTCTTGCACAGAGAAAGAACCTGACGGTTAGGTCTCAGAGCATTCTGAAAAGAGAGGCCATGTTCAAACATGTGTGAAGCTGGGACACTGACTCTGAGGCTATGACAGGAAAAGAACAAGGCCTCGACTCTGGGCGCTTCATCAAGGCGATGGAGTGAGCAGAGAGCTCAGGATTTAGAAGCACGTGACTACAGTTTGAGGCCACCTCCATAACACGCCCGCCCAGTGGTGATGGAGAAGACGTTGTGACTACCAGGGTCTCAGTTTTCCTGTGTGTAAGTTGGTCTCTAAAGCCTCTCCCTTCTGTCACTGGTGATTTCGTTGTCACCAGACATGCAGAGGCCACTTCAGGAGCCAGGCTGCCGAATCTGAGAGCGTGATTTTCTGTGAAATTCCTGTTGATGCTGGCTAAACTAATTGTGATCTGAACACTTACTAGTTATTCCCGAATTCTGTAGAAAGTCACTCGAGTTAAGTTATACTGGCCAATACTGCTTGCCCTTTGAATGAGAATTGGGTTGAAATTATATGTATAAATCAATATTTCCTGCAAAGTGCAGGCACAGCCAGGGTGATCTCCACCTATTTCCTGCACCAGGATGATAGCGACTACCAACACCCAGGACACATAGGGCAGGGTTCTAGCTCATGTTCTGGATCCTGGAATTGGAGTCTTGTCTGTGCAGGACACTTTGCTTTTGCAATCACAGCTCTGCCGCCCCGTGCTCTGAGTCTTGCCCAGGCCCGTGAATGGGGGCTGGGGTACCACCAGAAGGACCTTTGGTCACATTTCTCAAACCTCTTTCATGCCAATACCAGTGTGCCTGCTTCTTCTGTCGCTGTCAGAGATCTGAACAACACCAGGGATCCTCAGAACAGTTGGGGCCCACAGTCCCCGAAGTGCCTCTGTGAATGTGTATTTTGACTGAGCCTCAGAATCAGAAGGTTGTTTGCTTGTTTTTGTATAGCTGATCTGTGTTTGGGAGCCTGCCAGGAATTAGGATTTTTTTTTTAAAAATTTAAGTCACCAGGAAGGGATCTCTTGTCATAATGGGGATGTCACAATGTAGAATTTTATTTACTTACTTAACTTTCTATTGTGAATTGGATGGAGGTGTACAAAACCAGATTAGTTTTCTATTCAATGATTCGTATACGTTTTGTTTTACCTTACTGGTTGCAAGCTCCACAATATAACAGCGTTTATTCCACTTCATCCCTGTGTTTCCTGTTCTATTTCTTCACCTTTCCTAACTTTTCCAGATGTTTTCCTTGTGTAAATGCTGCACTTTTCATCGGAATGGGTTGGTTATTCTAAGGTATGTGTACATCTCCAGTTTCCTTTCTGAAAATTGAGCCATAAGATGAGTTCATTTCCAGACCTGAAGGGGGACTTAAGGGTTTCATCAGTCTGTACAACCAGTAAACGTAGTCCCTTTCCCCCCCAATGATTCTGAGTTTGGTTCCACATTTACCGCCCACTCTATCCAGGGCCTTCTAATGCCCCGTAGTCAGTAGTGATAGCTGGGCACCATCTAGGTCTTCTAGTCTCAGGGTCATGGAGACGGAGAGTCGGGTGGCCTGTTAATCCTTTAGGCTAGTTGTTTCCGTGTGTCTTTGATTTTTCTGACTCTTCTTGGCTCCAGATGGGGAAGGAGCACTCGCTGCACCTTAGATGGCTGTTCAGGAGCCTTGAAGGCTCCAGTGGCTGCTCACTGAAGTAAGAGGTAGACCATGGTTTCTGTGGGCTATAGTGCGCCACTTGACCGTGATGTCTCCTGAACTTCCAGGCCCAAGGACCCAAGGAAGAGAGTTAAAGCAGAGTGATTGCTGGGTTGCTGGGAAGAGGAGAGAGAGGGATTCTGCAGTGGGGGTGGGGGGTGGGAGTGAGGGTGGGGTAAGTGAGGCACTCTCAGGCCTGGCAGCTAATGTCGACTCCCTGTGTGAGCAGAGCTTGCTCAGGTAAAGAGAGGTGCCATGCTCAGAGGAGGTGGGGGATAAGGATCCATTTAGTAGCTACGTGAAGCCTCTGACCAGGCATACCATGGCCACCAGGGTACATGTGTCCCTCGTGGGTTTCTGTGGAGTGGTCATCCCAACAGCACAGGACCAGTAATATTACCAGTGATACGGTAATATAGCAAAATCCCAGATTCTTAGCCCTCTCTGGACCCCCTGAACCCCAACTCCATACATCTGTTCTTTCAACAAGGTTCCCAAGTGTCTGCGGGTGACGGGATTGGGACCACTGTCACAGGAGCACAGTAACTATCGTCCTGCCACTCTCTCACCATCACCCGGAGCCTGTGGATCCAGGAAGCTATGGCTTCTCCACTCCTTGGTGGAGTTCTGCTTACCTCACAGCGCTAGACCCTAAGTAATACCCTCTGCCTGCACACACCACTGAAAACCAGCAGCTCGGGAGAGACAACCTGGCTTAAAGCCCTGGCCCTACCACTTGGAGCTGTGTGGCCCTGGGCAGGCCACTTGCCCTTTCTATGCCTCAGTTCTTTTTGTGGGACACTGTGCATCACCTTCGGGGATACCTCTCAGGCCTATTGTGAGCAAGAATTCCATGGAAGGCTCTGTGCTAAAAGCCCAACGAACAACAAATCGAGCTCAACGGTCACTGAGCTGATTCTGACTCATGGAGACCTTACGTGACAGAGTAGACCTTCCCCTGTGAGTTTCTAAGGCTTGAATATTTACAGGAGCAGAAAGCCTCATCTTTATTGTGTGCAGTGGCTGGTGGTTTCTAACTGTTGAATGGGTAGTGAATATAGCCCCACTCGTAACCCCATGCCTCCCAGGATCTATTGTTGTTAGGCGCCATTGAGTCCATTCTGGTTCACAGCCAAGCAAAGCGCTGCCCAGTGCCGCGCCATCCTCAGTGTAACATTCCTCCACTCTGCTGTTATCACTGTGCTATGACAGGATTGTATCCTCTCCCTCTGCAGGCCCAGCACTTAGCAGAGCACCGGGAACCACGCAGAGACGCAGGGCTGATGAGTGAAGGGACCTCAGCCCTCTCCCCAGGTGTGTCCTCCAATACCATTCTCTGAATTCGGGCTCAGGCCCAAGCTGGACCTAACTCAGTCTGGAATTAGTTCAAAAGTCAGAGTCCCTGACTGCAGCACATCCTCCTTTGTTGGCAGCCCCTGTGGATGATGGTATTGGGTTTCCCTGGCCCGACAGCGGTGACAGAAGCTGTCTCCGGGAGGTGCCTTCTGCTGGCTGTCCTCTTTGACTGGCCAGCAAATCCAGAGGGGGACCAGGAGAGCCTTGGGGTCCCATGAATTTCTTGTCTATGTCCCACAAACAGTTAGAGGTTCCTGCTGGTCTCCTTGGCACACTGGCCCTCGGAGCCACAACCACTGGAATGCTTTCCCTAAACAACCCATCCTCTGAGCGGACTCAGGTACACACTCCCACCAGGACAAACTCCAGTACACCCCCCCCACGCCCCCCTGGTACGTGAGACCCAGTTCTCCTTGCTGTCATTAGAACAAGCCCTTCTCATGATGACAGAATTTCTTGCTTCCTGCCTTTGTGTCCTTCTCCTTCCCACACTGAGCCGGCTTAGATCAGGGGTGCAGGGCAACTTCAGAACCCACTCTAGGGCACAGCGCCTCTGCTTCCCCGCCCCCCCCCCCCCACTGGGCTTGTCGGGGCTAGATTTCTCCCTGGGTCCCTCTGTGGACTTCCTGGTTATCTCTCTGGAGCAAGTTAGAACCAGGCTCTGGCCACCCCCACCCCCCACCCTCAGAATCTGTAGAGAAATTTTGGACTTTTCTCTGAATCTGGTTATTTTCGAGACTGCCACTGAGTCTTCTTTATCCAGTAATGGATGACTGGGCATTCGCTCAAAAGTACAGCGGGCTTCAGGTTGGGGTCGGAGAAAACGTTGACGATTTCCCCCAGGTGTGCACAGGGAGGTGTTGGGATTCCCTGCCCATCTCCAAAGGAGACCGCGTGCCTCTGGCTACACACACTATCCTTGTTTATTATTCTTGGGACTCTGAAAGCCCCACCGATGGAAGCACTGGAACTCTTACAGAAGTTTCAGTGGGTTCCTTGGCTCAGCTTATTGATGAAGCTCAGGGAGACTCCTGTATTGGGTTTTTCTTAGGTTCTACACAGCAGTGCCCACTTAAGGCAAGAAAGGCAGGTGCTTACTCTGTAACCTAACTGCATGGGGGCCTTCTAAGCCCTCTCCACAGGGTGCCTCAGTCCCTATGTAGAAGAGCGTGGTTTGCTCATCATTGTGTAACTAATCTATATTTCAGAAGCTACCAGGAACTGGGGATTACTTCAGTAACTGGCGAACGCTCTTGGCAGATGGCCAGGGCCACGTGTTATGGGGAAGGGGAGGTTTGGCTCCCAGAGTGTCTGGAAGGGGAGGGAGGCTGGGCATTTCCTTGCAGGAAGGTCAGAAAGGGCAGCCTCCTGGAGCCCAGGGACCATGGGAAGAGTGGTCACTTTCCTGTTTGCAGGAAGGGGATTTGTCTATTACTCCTTGCACTGGGTCTGTGGTTCGATCCAGGCCGATGCAGGGGGTGATTTCAGTTCCTCTCATCATCTTTGCAACAGAATACCCACGGCACCCACTCGGTCTACCTGCAGTTTACAGACTAAAAGGTCAGAGGGACCTTGATCATGACCCCGTTTGACCCTGTGACTCAGTCCTCCCCCTTCTTCGCATCTGGGCATTCGTATCTGTAACATGAGGAAGCAGCTCAGGCTAAGTCAGAAGCAGAGGGGAGAAAGAACATTCCTGAAGCTTCCAGATAAGAGAAGGCGTATGGGGTGAATTTGAGCGCTAGCTCGGGGCCACCTGCTCCAAGGATCCCAGGATTTCCGATTGTGCCGTTGGTGCTCCCTCCCATGTGTCCACAGATTGTCCTCTGACTCCAAGTAGAACGCAAGGCCAGCCAGTGGCAGGAGCAGGGGAGGTCCCTTGGGTGCAGGGCACTTCCCTCCCATCCCCACAAAATCACCCGGTGATGCTGGGTTGCCTGATGCGCTCAGCCTTGAAGCAAGCAGCCCGGAAGCTCCCAGCCCTGGGGCTCCAGCGGGCACTAGCTAGTGGAGCTGAGTCAGGGAGGAGGCCTGCACAAAGGTATACTTGGGGAAGTCACCTGCCAGGGGAAGCCCCAAACAGGATGCGCTCACCCTGGGAGCATGAGGAGCGAGGTGGAGAGCGAGCTGGGTCTCCAGTGCTCTCCAGGATACGCTGAAGGAGAGACCAGGAGCCAGCGAGGGGGGCTGATCAGGGCGGGCATCAAGATAAGAGTGTAAGTAGGCAGGAGTAGAATCCGAGAAGGCAAGAGGTGGCCTTGAAGAAGAAGGAAGTGATCAGTCAAGTGTAGCTAATAGTTCAGGGGAAGTGGGGCCGGAGGAAGACGCGTTGGATTGGGGGCCAGAGAACTTCTTGTAGGCCTGATCTCATCCCTTGTGAATGGGAACGCTGGCTGACCCCTCTCCCTCTTGACTGGTCTCCAGAGAGAGAGACAATGTGTGTGTGTGTATGTGTGTGTGTGTGTGTGTGTGTGTGTGTGTGTGTGTGTGTGTGTGTGTGTGTGTGTGTGTCGGGGCGGGTGAGTGGAGGGAGCAAAACCAGTGGTCATCCTAGAGACGGTTCAGATTTGTGTTGTTGTTAGATGCTGTCGAGATGGCATATATGTGGCAGAGTAGAACTGCTGCATGGGACTTTCATGGCTGCGACCTTTTGGAAGCAGACTGCCAGGCCTTGCTTCTGAGACACCCGCGAGTAGGTTGGAATCACCCATGATTTACTTAGTAGCTGAGTAGTTAATCATTTGAGCCGCCGAATCTGAGCGAAGCACTGCTGCCAGTCGCCCTGCTTTCTGGGGTTGCTGCGTGGCTCTGTGGGAAAGCCCTGGCAGGGAGGCCGTCACACATTTATTGGGATGGAGGCAGCACACACAGCTGGGCCCTAATTTCGGCCAGGCTCCTGCGCCAGGCACTGCCCTACCCTACCCCTAGGTAGCTAAGAACTCGCAGACCACCAGGCGCTGCTCGCCACAGTTCTTGTCGTTCCACTTGCCGTTGGCAAAGATCTCCACACAGTTCTCGGCTCCACCGTTGTTGTTGGGCTCCCCTGGGGCCCAGTTAGTGTAGCCCAGGGGCTCCCCGGTCAGGTAAGTGAACCTGCCCTCGGTCTTGCTGTCTGTCATGCCCAGGAAGGCGGCCTTGTTGTGCACCAGGAGCAGCTGCTGCACAGCCTCATTCTCCGCCGAAGAGCGTGGGGCGGCCACCTGCCCCCCGGCCTCTCTACACACCTTCTGCACCTCCGCAAAGGACTTCTCAAAGCCACCGGTCTTGAAGATCTTCTTGCCAACGCTCCGGCCACTGGGGAAGAGCTCCACTAGGAGAAGAAGGAGCAGGGTGAGCCTGTGCCAGGACCCTAGATTGTCGCACTGATTCAGAGTCTCCCAGGTCCATGGATGAGCCCCACAAGCTGGCCATGTGGCTCCCACCCGGTCAGAGGAAAACCCTGAACTCAGAGAGGCTAAGTAAGATGCTCAACGTCACACAGCCATCAACCGTGGGGTTAGGTCATTCGCATCTCAAAGCTTGGCACGCTCTCACGTTTACTCCAGGTTGCAGGCCTGAGTCAGTATTTCAATTACTACGTAAACGTGCAAAGACTAGGTAAGCCCAGATAAACGGCCCCGTGTAGCGCAGGCCAGTCTCTGAGTATACAGAACACACATGCAACCAGCGGGCTTTCGCCACTGCAGATCAGAGACACTATGTGCCTTGTGGTGGGGTGGAGGGGAGAGGAGAGGGGAGAGTTGGAGCTCCGAATTCTAGAATGGTCTGGATGTGGATGACACCATAGCCAGATGACATCACCCAGAAGTGCTGAGTGAGAACACAAGGACATCTGAAGTGTGTGTGTGTGTGTGTGTGTGCATATCAAGGAAGGGGTGGAGGCAGAGATGAAGAGAGCCCCGGCTGAGCATCAGGAGGCCGGAACTTCAGTGCCATCCTGGCAGGCCATCAATGTGGGCAAGGGGAAATGGCTTCCTCCGCTTTTCAAACTTCACATTCCTCATCTCTAACGTGGGGTCTTACTGCACAGTGGCCGGGGCGACATGTCCAGAGCTTGCTCTTGCACACACACACATACACATACACGCACGCACATGGAAACAAACACCCCTCTTAATCCTGTGGCTTCTGAGAGCTTGCATGGAAATCTTCCGCAAAGGCCACCCTGACCTCCTGAGGCTGGCCATGGTCCAGGCTCACGCCCACCGACTTCCTTTGCCTCCAAGCAGCTTCAGTAGGCAGCCCAGGGGCTCAGGATGGCGCTCAGAACAGCCCAGGACAAGGTCAGAGGCAGAGGATGCGTTACTCCTTGGTTTGTGAGCTGTGTCTGGTTAGTGTGCAGGGGAAGACAGGAATGTGCCCGTGCATCTATTGGAAGGCACATGGCATGCAGAAGCCTACCTGGAAGGGTGTACACACCTGCATGTGTGCGTGCTCACATGTGCACTTGGGTGTGCAGTGACTGTGCTTAAGTGTATACATGTGTGTGCATCCGTGTGGGTGTGTTGCATGTACATGTCTGTGTGAATGCATTCGTGGAAGCAGGGAAGGTGGCCGTGGACACTGCACGTTCTTCTCCATGAGGGTGGGTATTTAGGAGCCAACCTACAACCTGGATTCTGGGCTGCTTGGGTTTGGGCAGCAGCACCTCTGTGCTCTCCCACACCTGTTCCCCCAGAGGGAAGAAAGGCCTCCCCTTGTCTTGGTGCTGGAGGCCTCTCTCCCATAGGGACTGCTATAGCATGGGTAGCAGAGAAGATCGGCTGGACCAAACCAAACCGAACTCGACACCAATCCAGCTCGCGGGGCACATGGAGACTGACGTGGTGCCAGCAGCAGGCTCTGAGAACCTGTAGCACCTTCCGATTTGTTCTTTGGACCTACCTCCAGCTCCTGAAGCACGTGGTAGCCCTGCCTCCCATTCTAGACCCACACCCAGACCCAGGCTCAGCCTCAGGCCTGGCCAGTCGTGCCCTAAGCTTGGTGTCACCCAGTGCTGTGAGTCATGGTGCCGCCCCCAGACCTCCTGTGGGTGGAGCCAACTGGTGAACCTCCCCCAACTATGAGCAGAGGACCTTGGCCCCAGACCTCCGCCTATCCCAGCCCCTCATGCTGTGGCTCCCCACTCCTGGCCATTCCCCCAGGACTCTCCCACAACTCCTATTCTCTCCTATTGCCTCATACCAGTCCCCAATGGCAAGCACTAAGGCCCAGTTGTCAGACCTTCAACCGAGGCGGGGAGGGGAGGGATGACAAGTGATCACAGTAACACCAACCCTAGGGATGCCACTGTTTGGCGGCCCTGCCCCCTGGGGCATCAGCTCACCTACCTCAGTCACAGCAGCCACAGACCTTGGGGTCATTGTTCATGTCATCTTCTCCAACAGTGGCGGGGGCGGGGTGGTCCACACCTTTAGTGGCACCGCTGCCTAGCTGAAGATCTAGCCCCAGCCCAGGCCCAAACCAAGACTTAAGCCTGTCTGGGGCCTAGGCTGAGCCAGGCCCAGGTGCAGGAACTCACCTTTCTTGTACTGCAAGAAGTCAGCCTGAAGGGCCTGCATCTGTCCCTGCAAGGCAGCCACCTGCTGCCGCAAAGCAGTGACATCTGCAACAGAGGAAGGGCTCCAGTGAGCACATGGACCTTCCAGGGAAGCTGGGAGTGGCTCGAAGCCTGGGTTTTGGAGAGGGGGGCCTACTTGCAGGCATATATTAGTTGGGGGAGCTGGGGCTGACCCTGGCAAGTCTCCTAGGTCCCGGGATTTCCTGTGTGAAGGGACTTTTGGGTTGACCCTGAGCAGGTTCCTGAACCTTCTAGCCCCCAGCCATTGACTGGGTTGATGTCAACTAGGCGTGATTCTATAGGACAGAGTAGAATTGCCCCCCGGGGTTTCTGAGCCTGTTCCTTGTCATGGAAACAGGGAGCCTCATCGTTCTCCCACAGAGTGATGGACAGGCTCAAACCACCAACTTAGCAGTTAACAGCCCACCTCGTAACCCAACTACACCACCCGGACTCCTGACCCTGCCCTTTCTCGACACCAAATCAGAGGACTTGTTGACCCCAAAGTCTGTAGACAATGGTGTGATTTCATGCCCCTTTTGTTGAGCAAAGGACCCCGAATGGTGTGCCGGGTGAAACAGTGAGTGACTAACCACAGGAACCCCTGTGGTTCAAACTATAGGGTTGCCCTAAGTCAGGATTGAGATTGACTTGATGGCCATGGGTTTTTGTTGTTGTTGAAGTGATTTTTGTTTAATATGACTACATATCCCTCGCATACTCCCATGTACTGGGTTAGTGACTGCTCAAAGCAGTCCTGTGAGTTGGAAAGAAAGTTATAGTTTGCCTAATAGTCAGATGGAGAAACTGCCCGAGTTTGCCTTCCAACAGGTACTAAAAGCTAAAACCAGGGCCTCCTTCTCCTCCCTTCCAGTCTGTCAGCTTTGTGCTGCAGCCCACCCACTCCCTGGAGCCCACGGGACAGACAGCTGGGAGGGGAGGCTGCCTGCACTGGCAAGTGTGTGCCCGTCCACCTGTGCCCCGGGGGGATCCCAGAGCCAGGGACAGTTGCCTTACCTGGAAGTCCACTGTCTCCTTTGGCACCTCTCTCTCCAGGGACACCTCTGTCCCCCTTCAGTCCTGGGAGGCCTCTGGCACCTGGAGGTCCCTGTGGTCCCGCCATCCCAGCAGGCCCTGGAATGGAGGAGAAGCACTATGTATCCATTTCGCCGTTTACACCCTTTAGGTACACCAAATGTCCTGACTGCCCAGTCACACATCTTCCCTGTACCCAGACCCCAAACATGTACCCTCCCTGTACAGCAATACCATTGCTCAGCCATCGACCCCCCTTATACAGCCTGTCCCCGGGACCCACTAGTCACCCCCTGAGCACAGGTTTCCATCACTCGGTAATCCACCTCCCTGCACTGGCTGAACTCCCTGCCCTGCTCAGAACTGCACCCTCCCAGTGCCCAACCGCGCACCTGCTTTGGGTCTTGATTCTCCCACCTCTCCAACCATGTTGGTTCCAACTTTTTTACGTTAGTGCTTTAGTGGCGGTGGTTGGGGGGATGGCGGGGGGGCCGTGATCGCTCTGTGTGAGTACATAGAAACAGGACCCCAGCTCCAGCTTCTTCCTTCTCTTACCTGCTGCCCCTGGACTGCCAGGGGCTCCACGCTCACCAGCGGCGCCTCTCTCTCCTTTAGAGCCCGTGGGACCTCTAGTCCCTGCCAAGCCCTGCACACCCGGGGCACCCACTTCTCCTGAGGAAGGGAAAAAATAGGGATGGACATTGCTGAGAGTGTGTTCAGCATGTATCATTTCCTTAACAGCAGAGCTTTGAACCCACAGTCCAGGCTGAGAGAAAACCGGGAGATCGATGTCCTTGTTGCCCAAGATCTTCTGTGAAGCACAACCAGAGAATATCGTCATTCGAGCTCCGTGGAGACCATGAGCTGGCAGGAGCTCACAGCAAGCCCTTCCCCATGTTGACAGTCTATGTGCTTGGCATTCGGAGCATGCTGTAGGGCCCGGCAGGGTTTCCACCAACTGTCATCCCTTCTACCTCAGGCTCATCACCTACCTTTGGGTCCAGCCTCTCCTTTGGGACCTGTTTTGCCTTCGGGTCCTGTGTTCCCCTGCCTCCCGGAAGGCCCCTCTCTTCCACTTGGACCAGGTGCGCCTGGAGGGCCTGGAGGGCCTGGAGAAGAGGAGCAGTGAGCTCAGTGGCTGACTTCTCCTGGAAGCAGGAGTGTGTAATAAGACAGAGGTCAGACAGACAGCTTCATCCTAGAGTCCGACCCGACAGCAGACCTAGTCTGCCCGGAAATCAGCGAATGCTCCGGCGGTCTTCGTTTTTTCTGGGCTGGTCTCTGGAAGAACAAGTATGCCGTCTCCTGCCCAGCAGGTGCACCGCCTAGAGCCATCTTGATCCCCTACCCAGCTGCTCACCAGATGGTCCAGCGTCTCCCTTTGGTCCAGGTTCTCCAATGGAGCCATTGTCCCCTTTGGGCCCAATTAAGCCAGCTGGTCCAGGCATCCCAGTTCTCCCTATAGCTCCTGGCAAGCCTATAGCAGCAGGGGGAGAAAAGATATCGGTAAATATAAAGGCAGAAGGCGCCAGCTATCTCAAGAAGTCAGGCCGCCTGCACTCGTTCAGAGACTGCAGGGTTTTAGACAATTCCCTTCCACTGCCAGACACGCCGGTTCTGTGGAGATGCATGATTGGGTGTGAGTGTTCCTTACAGGTGAGAGAACACACTGACCTGGCTTCAAGCCAAGACCTGCCTCCCTGTGTGTGCAATGCTGCGCTCCTTCCCCTGCCCCCATTCGCCTTGCTCTCCCCTTCCCAGAACCAACATCGATATCAGAAATGGCATGTGATAAAGGTGCTAACTTGTTCTTTCAGTCGTCTGCCCATGTGCTCATTGTTTCACTGTGTGTGTGTGTGTGTGTTGTGTGTGTGTGTCTTCAGCTAAGAAACCACACACGGAGCGCCTACGTTGTGCTTATCAAAAATTCACTACCACTGAGTCCATTCCAACACACAGTGACGCTATAACACAGAGCAGAACTGAACGTGGGGGTCTCTGAGCCTGTTGAATTTTATGGGAGTAAAGAGCCTCGCCCCCACTTTATGAGAGAGCTGAAAAGATAAGTACCAAGTCGCGGTCTACAGCATATTTGTGGTAGAATCTTACGTCATGAGACAAAGGTAACCAATGAGGAAACTCCTGCACTGAATGGCGCTAGATCCTTGTATGCCAGCCATAGCTCGGCCTCAGCACACATGTGTGCACGTCCACATGTGCATCCACGCACACACACAGGCCGTCTTTTTTAAGACACTGTGTTCAGCTTTCTGCTATGGTCATCACTTGGATGAAGTCGGAGGATGGAGAAGTTACTAAAGTGAGAGCCAAAGCACAGGGCTGACTAAAGAACTGTGAGCCCCCTTCCCCTCCTTCCTTGCTGTATTAGGGAAATCCTACCCAATCAGGCCTGAGCAGGGGGCCTCATCGTGTGGAAGGGATGGTATTCAAATTCATGAACATCTGGCATGGTTGTTCAGAATATAAACACTTGCTGAATGCTGGAGATCATTTGTTTCAGGGGCCCCAGCTTCCTACTCTGCCCATTCTTGGGCTGGGAGGAATTTGGAGGATTCTAGGAAAAAGAAACAGGGCAGCTGGATGGTAGAGGAAGGCACTTGAGGCTCTGGGCAGCAATCATTGGACAGCTAGTCCAGAAGTGTTTTATGTGGACTCAGTGTTTGCATGAAGCACACACCCTGGAAAGGAGGAAGTCCATCTGCAATTTTGCCCCAGCAGAATATCCAGGGTTCTTTAGTTGGTTGCAATTCCAATGTCCATCCCTTCCCCCAAATGCCCAGAGTCCCAGCTCACCTGGATCCCCCTTCTCGCCCCGGGGCCCCTCTCTTCCATCCCGTCCGTCTCGACCAGGCAAGCCATTCTCCGTGGGACTACACACAACCAGGGTGCAGGCATTGGCTACTACTTTCTGGGAATAGGTCCTCACTTCTGCTCCCAGGAATTCCGAGAGCTGTGTAAGCAGGACCAGCGTAGAGATAGGCAGGAGCAGCATGGCCTGTGGAGATGAACAAGAAGATATTGAACATGTCACCCGACTGGAGCTTTGACATGGTCCCCAGCAGTCTCTACCTAGTCTCAAATGTCCTATGCCACCCCTTCTTGTACATTCTTTCCAGTAGGGCCATCAGACAGTAGCTAAGATGGGACATACTTCACTGAGATGGTCTATCACAAAACAAAGGACTCTCTTGCGCCTCTGTGTAGGGCCCATTCCCTCCCAGGACCTCTTTCTCCCTGTATGTTCCATGGAGGTGGCTGGTCTCGCTCTGAAACGACAAACCTGTTTCTTCTTACAAACTGCTGTGCATAGAGTAGAAGGTAAGCGCAGTGCTGGCCTGACAAGGAGCCAGGGGCCCAGTGGTTCGTGATGTCCGTCCCTCTCACAGGCTGGGAGATGCGCCCACTCCTGGGCTCACTGCTGTCTCCACAAGTAAATTCCCCAGGGGAACCCAGAAGAAGGTTTCAGAGCTACAAAGTGGATGTTCTAGGGGAAGGGGGGTGGGCGCAAAGCAGTCTGGTGGAAGGCAAGTTGGGGGAAGGATGACCGCTCTATGGGGCTTCCAGGTACCAGCTGAGAGGGTCTCGGAACCTATCTGTAAGTGAAGTGAGGGTTGGGGCCAGAACCTCGGCCATTTCTTATGTTGGGCACCTTTTGACTCCCGGAGCGAAACTCAAAAGTTAGAAAAGTGAAAGAAACACAGGGGGGTCGGAGAGACTGGGAAAAAGGTCCCAGGGACCTTGGGAGAGGGAGAGGTGCCAAGAAAAGGGGGTTACCAAGCAGGTTGGGCGGAAATGAAGGAAGCCCTGAGTGGCCAGGGATATTCTACTGCCCCACTCCCACCCCCAGCTGCGTGTGATTCCGCACTCTAACGACCCCTAATTTGTACCAGCCTCCTTCAGTGTTTGACTTTGCAAGCAACTTGGGTGTCCTGAAAGACCCTAGAAACCTGGTGAATTCCTCAGCAACCTCAGCGGACTGGTATCAGCTGCTGCTCGGTGTTCAGTCAGAGGCTCAGGCACCAACGCCAAGGCCAGGGCCTAGTCCTGGTCACGGTAGGGGCAGTGTCCCCTGGCCTCCTGCTGCCTCACATCTAGAGAACGAAAGGCAGCAGGCATCCTGTCTGGCAGCTCGAGTAGGGCATTCTGAAGCACTGCAGCCCATGTTAGCGGGAAGGGGTGAGAAGAGTTCATGGAGTGGTTGTTTACCCGGAATTCCACAGAGGTGCCCTCCTTGGAGCCGCCGAGGAAGCAAGGACAGCCACAGGCCCCTCCAACCCCAGCGCTGTTCAATTTACACTAAGCTTTCAGGGAAATTTTTTTTTCTTTTGAAAACACATTTGTTTTAAAAGATTTTATGCAAAAAGATTTTCATTTATCTAGAATTTGGGCCAGAAATCTAGTTCTGAAAGTGTATTTTAAAGGTAACCATTTGAGGCTGAGAGAGAAGCAAATTTGTTCCTGTCAAACAGGCTGTTGGTCCTAGGATGGACTTAGAACCCATGTCTTTGACTATCTGGTCCTCTTCCTTCCTTCTGAAGGAAGCAGGGGTAGAGAAGGAACCGCAGGGGAGGTTGAGACTGGTATCTGCATGAGATCTCCACATGGCGGCTTCTGGGGTCCGCGTGCTTTCACCTCCCACTCACCTCTCTGCCAAACGGGAAAGCAAACTCCCCACTGAGGCAATGTAGCCAAAGGAGACGCGGGATAGCCCCTTCGTATCCACTACGCCCCCAGCTCCCACCCCAGGACAGTTACACTCCTCCCTCTCCCGTGCCAGTTAGCTAAATGGCCAAACTGGGGCAAGGGACTATCCCAGGATGTGGGGAAAAGAAAACGAACAATCAGAACAGAGATACTCACAAGTTGCTTCCTCCGGGGTTCCAAGAGTTCTAAGTGAATGAGACTTTTCTTGGCAGATTGTCTATTTATGGTCTGTAACCTGAGCCACCCAGCCCTACTTCCTGAGAGCTCCCTTCAAGAAGTAAAGCAATTTTCTTCCTTGTTGGCTCCCTCCCTCTCACCTCCACCTGGGTTCTGGAAAGCTGCCACTGCCATGGATCACGATGCCACCGAGCATCTTAGAGCTTGCACGGTACCCTCAGCTCATGAGCTTATCGGCCTGCGCTGTGATCCTGTGAGTGAGGGTCTCAGCAGTAGCTGGAGATCTCAGAAGTCCAGGAATCTGAGGCCCCTTGATGACCAGCGAGTTGCATAATGACCCACGGTTATTGCAAAATCAACTTGCTACTGCAGCAACCAAGAGCCAGGACCTACTGTGCCCACTTCTCTTCCTCCTTGGCCTGAACAGAGCTATGCAGGTATGGGGACCGAGCAGGGGGCGCAGGCATGCAGGGTGGGGCAGACGGTGGTAGGGCTGCAGAGGAAGTAGATGATTGAGGGAAGGAGTTGGGGAAGCTGTGACCTGGAAGGGACACCCTGGTTCTTCCTGCTCTAGGACTCAAAGTCCCCCACGTGCCCTTTTTGAAGCAGAGGCCCACATCTGTGGAGCTCTTTCATTGTTAGTAATTAAGAGCCAACCCTCACTATTTAGAGGCCAGCAAGAGGTCTACCCTAAGCCACTGGACTCTTCTGGAAAACTTCACCTCGGCTGGGGTCAGTTTCTCAAGCTGTGGGGAGGGCAAGGGCATTCAGTTGCTGCCATCCAACTCTGGGCTAAGGTCACCCCAAATCAACAGACACTCCCACAAGAATGCTCAGCGAACCTTACTGGGAATTCCAATCAGGCCTGGGAAGGGAGACGTGTATATCTCAGAGAAGGCAATTAAACTTCTCTTGGTGGGAAACCAGGGGTGCAGGGGAGTGGGGACAACCCTGAACAAAACTTGCAAATCTCTTTTGGTATCTTGTCATAGTGTTTTCTATGCAAAGTCTTTTTTTAAAAAAGATCACTTTATTGGGGGTTCTTTTTTTTTTTTTACAGTGAACTAAAAATTCTTTTTGAAAAAAAAAACTTTTTATTAGGGACTCATACAACTCTTATCACAATCCATACATATACATACATCAATTGTATAAAGCACATCTGTACATTATTTTCCCTAATCATTTTCAAAGCATTTGCTCTCCACTTAAGCCCTTTGCATCAAGTCCTCTTTTTTCCCCTCCCTCCCCACTCCCCCCTCCATCATGAGCCCTTGATAATTTATAGATTATTATTTTGTCATATCTTGCCTTATCCAGCATCTCCCTTCACCCCCTTTTCTGTTGCCTGTCCCCCAGGAAGGAGGTCACATGTACATCCTTATAATCGGTTCCTTCTTTCCAACCCACTCACCCTCTACCCTCCCAGTATCACCCCTCACACCCCTGGTCCTGAAGGTATCATCCATCCTGGATTCCCTGTGCCTCCACCTCCTATCTGCACCAGTGTACAACCTCTGATATATCCAGACTTACAAGGTAGAATTCGGATCATGGTAGTGGGGGAAAAGGAAGCATTTAGGAACTGGAGAAAAGCTGTATTCTTCATCGGAGCTACGTCGCACCCTGACTGACTTATCTCCTCCTCTAGACCCCTCTGTGAGGGGATCTCCAGTGGCCGACAAATGGGCTTTGGGCCTCCACTCTGTTCTTCCCCCTTCATTCACTATGGTAAGATTTTTTTTTCTGATGATGCCTTATACCTGATCCCTTCGACACCACGTGATCGCACAGGCTGGTGTGCTTCTTCCATGTGGGCTTTGTTGCTTCTGAGCTAGATGGCCGCTTGTTCACCTTCAAGCCTTTAAGACCCCAGACATTATCTCTTTTGATAGCCGGGCACCATCAGCTTTCTTCGCCACATTTGCTTATGTACCCATTTGTCCTCAGCGATTGTATCATGGAGGTGTACACCCAATGATATGATTTTTTTGTTCTTTGATGCCTGATAACTGATCCCTTCGGAACCACATGATCACACAGGCTGGTGTGTTCTTCCATGTGGGCTTTGTTGCTTCTGAGTTAGATGGCCGCTTGTTTATCTTCAAGACTTTAAGACCCCAGATGCTATCCCTTTTGATAGCCGGGCACCATCAGCTTTCTTCACCACATTTGCTTGTTCATCCGCTTTGGCTTCAGCAGTTGTGTCGGGAGGATGAGCATCATAGAATGCCAATTTAATAGAAGAAGGTATTCATGCATTGAGGGAGTGCTTGAGTAGAGGCCCAAGGTCCTTCCACCACCTTAATACTAAACCTATAAATATAGGCACATAGATCTATTTCCCCATCCTCATATATATATTTACATGTACATGTCTTTGTCTAGAATTCTATAAATGCCCTTTGCCTCCTAGCTCTTTCCTCTATTTCCCTTGACTTTCCTCCTGCCTATTGGGGGCTCTTACAGCTTTTCTCCACCCACCTTTCTCCCTCCCCCTACCCCCACCTTTCCCCTTCTTTGTGTTGGAATGATTTGTACATCCTTAGGTTTGGCCTGTCCCCTGCCCGACTGCCTATACCCATAGTGTGAGATGAGTGGCTTTTCTTCTATGCTTACTGTGTTGATTATACTTACCTCAGTGGACTCATGTTGCACTTGTGATTGGCTTACTTCACGTTGCATAGTTTTCTTCAACTCTTCCCATGAGATGATGTGCTTCATGTGAACATCAGTGTTTTTTAGTGATGGGAAGTACTCCATTATGTGTATGTGCCAGAGTTATCTAATCCACTCATCTATCAATGGAAATTTAGGTTGTTTCCAATTCTTTGCAATTATAAATTGCACCGCAATAAACATTAGAATGCAGATGACTGGTCGAGGTCTATTTCTTACCTCTTCTGGGTAGATGCCCAGTAGAAGGATAGCTGGGACATACAGTAGCTCAATTGTCATTTGCTTTAAATATTGCCAGATCGCTTTCCACAGAGGCTGTACCTATCTACACAACTACCAGCAGTGGAGGAGAGTTCCTATCTGCCACATCCCCCCCCCCCCAACATTTGCTGCTCTCTGATTTTCTGATTTGGGCTATCCTCAGGGGTGTAAGATGGTATCTTATAGTTGTTTGAATTTGCATTTCTCTGTTGATTAATGATTGGGAGCATTTTCTCATATGTTTATTGGCCATTCGGGTCTCCTCCCTAGTGAAACTTCTGTTCAGGTCTTTGCCCACTTCCTCAGGGGTTAACTGTTTGCTTCTTTATGCAGGCTGGGAGGGGAGTATAAGTTTCAGTAATAAGCCCTTTGTCTGTTGTTACATTGCTAAAAATCCTCTTCCAGTCTGTGGGTTCTCTTGTTATTCTCTTGGTAAGGTCTTTGGATGCACAAAGGTGTTTTGTCCTTAGTGTATCCCATTTGTCGATTCCAGCTTCAGCTGCGTGGGGACTCTTCCCTATTACAGTTAGTCGATGTATTCCCTATGTAATCCTGTGCCAAAGTTCTTAGGTTTGTCCCAATTCCTTGATGGTCCTGATAGTTTGGGGTTTTACTTCTAGGTCTGGGATCCACCTTGAGTTTGTTCTTGTGCATGGAGTAAGGGTCTTCTTTCATTTTTCTACAAGTGAATATCCATTGTTTCCAGCACCACTTTGTTTGTTTTTAATCATTTTATTGGGGGCTCTTACACATTTTGTTGCAATCCATACATCAATTGTAGCCAACATATTAGTACATATATTCCATCATTCTTTTCTAGACATTTACTTTCCATTGAACCCTTGCTACCAGCTCCTCTTTTTCCCCTCCTTCCTCCCCCACCCTCCAGCCATCTTGGCCCCTTGATAGATTGTAGATTGTTAATGGTTTTCAAATACCACACTGACCGCTGTCTCCCTTCCCCTCTGCTTTCTGTTGTTCTTCCCTCTGAATAGGGGGGCTGTGGTTATGTGCCATTCATTGCTATTCATGCTCCCTTCTCTTCCGACCTCTCCCCCACTTCCCCCTACTCTTTTGGTATCTCTATTCCCATTCCTGTTCCTGGGTTCCGTGTGTTGTGAGTTTTGTCTCTTGCCTATACCTATGTACATGCTCCCGTCTAGTCTAGGTCGGGAAGCAGCACTGGGGTCGTGATAGCTGATGGGGGCGGGGGTGGGGGGTTGGTGAGGAGGTCTCAAGGGATCAGAGGTATATTGCATGACCCATTAGTGCTCTACTGCACCCTGATTTGTTCATCCCCTCCCTGTGACCCCTCTGTGGGGGGATATTCCATTTTCCTAGATGGGTCTCCACTCAAACCCCTCTCCATGCTCACCAATGCCTTTTTGTTTGTTTGTTGTGAATCTTCTGATGCCCATTGCTTGGTCTCAATGACACCCCACAATCGCACCATCTAGCACCACTTGTTAAAGAGGGCATTCGTCTCCCACTTGATATTCTTTGGGTCCTTGTCAAAGATCAGTTGTCTGTATGCTGATGTTTTTATTTCTGGGTTTTCTGTTCTTTTCCATTAGTCTGAATATCAGTCATTATTTCAGTACCATGCTGGACCACTGTGGCTGTATAGTAGGTATTAAAGTCAGGTAAGGTGAGCCCTCTGACTTGATCCTTCTTGAGGAGTTCGCTGCTAATTCTGGGCTTCTTCCCTCTCCATTTTGTGAAGTTGATTTGGTTAAAGATAGAAAGAAAGGAAAGAAGGAAGGAAGGAAGGAAGGAAGGAAGGAAGGAAGGAAGGAAGGAAGGAAGGAAACCGTTTCAAAGGTTTATTTCAGAGTTCCCAGGTGAGATTCATGGGTCCCTAAATCAGGACCAGAGAAATTGCGCTGCCCGGGAGGGAGGGAAGAGCAGAGAAAGAGACAGGAGCATCCTGAGCTCCCGGACGAGGTTCACGGGCCCACAGTTGGGGGCTCTCGAAGTCTCACTGTCTGAGTGAGAGGTGAAGAGTTTTATAACTCAGATCTGAGGGAAGGGAATAGCTGGGAAATTGTCCACTGCAACTTTCTTGTCTGCAGATCCGGAGCTGATTAACAACATTCAATGTTATCTGCAATGGCTAGCTCCTTGCATCTGGGCTTGAAGGCCACTGAAGGGGAGGAGGGACACCTGGTCTCTCGCAGCGTCCTTGAAGTGTATCCACCAGCTCTGAGTATCTTTCCACTCCCCTGCCCAGTCAGCTCCCGCTCCTGCTCCAGTCTGACAAATATGAAACTGGTGGTCAGTTTTTCCCAATTCTTTTAAGAGGGTTGTTGGTATTGGAATCAGGATAACATTAAACTTACATAATGCCTTGGGTAAGATTGACATCTCTACTATATTGAGTCTTTCGATCCACATGGGATATTGTTCCATTTGTGGCGGTCCCTTTTGTTTCTCGTAATAGGATTCTGTAGTTTACCTTGTATAAGCCTTTTGGTTTTTTTGGTTAGATCTATTGCTAGCTATTTCAGTTTGTTTTTGGCTATCGTGAAGGGTACTGCCTTCTTGATCTGGTCTTCCGTGGTCTTGTCCAATGTGTATGGCAAACCAGTAGATTTCTGTTTGTTGATCTTTTATCCTGCCACACTTCCATATTCTTTTATCACTGCCAGTACTCCTGTTGTGGAGCTTTTGGGGTTTTCAATGAGTCATGTCATCTGAAAATAGCAATAGTTTCACTTCGTCCTCTCCCAGGCAGATCCTTTTAATGTCCTTTCACTGCCTTGTGTGGTTAACTAGGACTTCCAGTACAATAGTGCAAAGAAGTGCAGACAAGAGGCATTCTTGTCTGGTCCCCTTTTTCAGTGGGATTGTTTCTGTCTTTTCTTCATTGATTATGATGTTGGCTATTGGCTTTTTGTAAATAGCTTGTATTAATTTGAGGAATTCCCCTTCAATTCCTATCTTCTTGAGTGTCTTACTTAGGGTGTTGGGTGTTGTCAAATGCTTTTTTTTTCTGTCTCTAACTATATTATCATGTGATTCTTATTCTTTTTCTTATCAATGTGGTGAACAATTTTGATGGACTTTTGGATGTGAAGCCATCCCTGCATCCCTGAAATGAATCCCACCTGACCATGATGAGCGATATGTTTTATATACTTTTGTTTTCTATTGGCCAATATTTTGTTAAGGATTTCTGCATCTGTGTTCATTAGAGATATTGGTCTCTATTCCTGTAGGTCTCTATTCCTGTGCGGTCCTTGCCCAGTTTGGGTATTAAAGTTATACTGGCTTGTAGAATGAGTTTGGGAGTTTGCCATCATTTTCTATGCTCTGAGATAATTTGTGGAGGATTGATGTCAACTCTTCCCTGAATCCTTGGTAGAATTCTCCTGGGAAGCCATCTGATCCAGGAGCTTTTTTGTTGGTAGTTTCTTGATAACCATGTCTATTTCTTCTTTTGCTACGGGTCTGTTGTGGTTCTTGACCTGTATCTTGGATAATCTAGGAAGGGATTGTTTTTTCAAGCACTTGTCCACGTTTCCATGTTGTTGAATTAATTAGAATACAAACTTTCATAATACTTTGTGATTATCCATTTAATTTCACCAAGAGAGTAATAAGAGAGTCCACAGACTGGGAAAACATCTTTAGTAATGACACATCAGACAAAGGTCTTATTACTAGAATCTACAATACTCTGCTAGCTTCCAAAAAGAAAAAATCTAATTGCACACTGAGGAGGTGGGCAAAGGACCTGAACAGCAGTTTCACAGGGGCAGAAATCTGAATGGCCAACAATAATGAGATGCTACCTAACACCCTCAAAGATATCCCAGTTCAAAATATCAGAAAGCAACAAGTGTTGGGAGGACTGGTGAGATAGGAATTCTCATCCACTGCTGGTGGACCTGTAGGTATGTAAAGCCACTATGGAAATTAATTTGGCAGTAAAACAGATGGAAATGGAACTACCTTATGACCCAGCAATCCCCCTACTGGGCATATAACCAGAAGAGGCAAGAAACAAACACGGTCAGACATCTGTGCTCCAATGTTCACGGCAGCATAGTTCACAATTGCAGGGATTAGAAACAACCTAAATTTTCATCAACAGATGAATGGATTAAAAACTGTGGTACATGCATACAATGGAGTACTATGCACTGCTAAAAAGCAGTGATGAATGCATAAAGCATATTGCCTCATGGGAAGAACTAGAGGAAATTATGCTAAATTAAGTTAGCCAGGCACAGAAGGACAAGTACAGCATGAGTCTGCTGAGGTAAGCTTAAAAACCAAAAAAAAAGCAAAAGGGGCATAGGGGAAAAAGATACTGTATACAAACCTTCCTGGGGTGAGGTTCAGGTAGTATGGCAGGGGTCGGACCAAATCTAGGGATACATATAGTAGCCAAATAAAAAGGATGGGGAAAGGGGGGGGGAGGGAGAAATAGGTAGCAGGAGAACAAGGGACTAACCCACCCAAGGGAAGGGTATTAGTTGTATCTCCACAGGGAAAGAGGGACTAGACTTCAACTTGGTGCTCCAACTTGTGAATGTAACATACTGGTATGAAGCAGGGAACCAGTATCCAGCCTATCATATCTCGATCTCCACAGGTCTGAGGGCCCAACTAGGCAGACAGCTGTCCCTCCCCACTGAAGAACTTACTTCAGAGGACAACACCGAAGCTACAGCTCAGGGAGAGGAACATGTCTGATCAGAGTACACAAGAGCAAGTGAAGGGGGAGAGAGAGAGTGGAGCACATCCTGGTCCAACAAGCCTTGAGGACGATATCCCTGCTCAAAGCAGCCGATGCACAGAGAGGGCCATATGGTCGGCTCCACTATGAGACACGACATCCCTCACTGACCCATTGCTCTATAGGGGACAACACTGGAGACAATATTGAAATTGCACCCGATCTGACCCCATTACACCGAGGCAAAGCACTCAGGGCATGCAACAGAGCAGCAAGGATAGCAAAGCAAGGAAGTCCTGAGGGAATACCAAAATTAGACCTTGGGCCAGGGCATGGCACACCATCAGAATCGACTGGAAAACACTCCTAAAAGTCAACAAACAAACCTTGAACTCTTTATAGGCTTTTCTCTTTTTTTGGTCATTGGTTTTGTTATTGTTATTTTCTTTTGTTACTTTGTTTTGCTCTGTCTAGTTTTTGTACATGTTATTACCTCTACAGGTCTATCAAGATAAGATAGGCTGGATACACAATCTGGAGGAGAGAACAACAGGACCGACAGTTCCGGGAGCCATGGGAGAAGGGGAAATGAAGTGTGTTAACAAACCCCGGGACAAGGGAACAACAAGTGGTCCAAAATCAGTGGCAAGGAGGGTGTAAGGGGCTTGATTGAGCTTGATCAAGGGCAGTGTAATCGAGAGAAATTACTGAAATGAAGGCTGAGCATGATAGTGGAACAAAAGGAAAGTAAAGGGAAATAGAGGAAAGAACTAAGAGGCAAAGGGCATTTATATGGCACTAAATACAGGCATGCACATATGTAAATATATTTATGTATGATGAGGAAATAGCTCTATGTGCATATATTTATAGGTTAGTATTAAGGTCACAGATGGACATTGGGCCTCCACTCAAAAACGCCCTCAATGCAAGAACACTTTGTTCTATTAAACTGGCATTCCATGATGCCCACCTTTCCAACACGATTGCTGAAGACAAAGCGGGTGCATAAGCGAATGTGGTGAAGAAAGCTGATGGTGCCTGGCTAAGTCTGGGGTCTTTAAGACTTGAAGATAAACAAGCTCAGAAGCAACAAAGCCCACATGGAAGTAGCACATCAGCCTGTGTGATCATGAAGTGTTGATAGAATCAGGTATCAGGCATCAAAGATCCAAAACAAAAAGTCATATAAATGTGAGTGAGGGGGAGTGCAGAGTAGAGACCTATAGCCCCTCTAGAGACAATTGGACATTTGGACATCCCCTTACAGAACGATCACAAGGAAGAGAGGAGCCAGTCAGGGCACAGTATAGCACCAATGAAACATACAACTTTCCTCTAGTTCTTTCATGTTTCCCCCACCCTCCCTCCAATACCATGATCCCAATTCTGCCTTACAAATCCAGCTAGACCAGAGGATGTACACTGGAACAGATAGGGCCTGGAAACATAGGAAATCCCAAACAGATGAACCCCTCAAAACTAGTGGTGAGAGTGGCGATACCAGGAGGGTGGAAGAAAGGTAGGGTAGAAGGGGGAAACCGATCACAGGGATCTACATATAACCCCCTCCCTGGGGACAGACAACAGAAAAGTGGGTTAAGGGAGATGTCGGACAGTGTGATACAGGACAATAATAATAATAATTTATATATTATCAAGGGTTCATGAGGGAAGGGGGCGGGAGGGAGGGGAAAATGAGCTGATACCAAGGGCTCAAGTAGAAAGAAAATGTTTTGAGAATGATGATGGCAACAAGTGTACAAATGTGCTTGATACAATGGTTGGATGAATGGATTGTGATAAGAGTTTTATGAGCACCCAATAAAATGATTTTTAAATAGCTTTATGTACAAGAACAATTGAATATTGAGAAATCATCCCACCTCAGTCCAGATCAAGTCCATAAATCCCATATCAGCCCATCCATCTGATACCAATCTATAAAGTCCTCTTCAGACTCATGAAACACATGCAAGGATGCCGAATGCAGGATGAGCACAGGCCTGTGGATGGGAAGTCTTGTGGATCCAGTGGCAGTAGTTGCATCTCAGCGCTGGCAGGGGCCTCCACGTGGTTCCTTCAGCTCCATGTCTCTGACTGTCATCCACCTGTCTCCTTGTGACTTGTCAGCTACATTGTCTCCCAGGGAACGAGCAGAGAGAAAGAGTGTCTCCAGCCTCCAGGGAGGAATACAGGAGTTCCCAAAATCCTCAGGAGAAGGCCACACCCACACAGAGACTTCATTGGGCATGACCTGATTGACAGGTTAGACTCCACCCCTTCACTCTGAATCCTCAAATTGACACCAGATTATGTAACTACCACAATTCTGTCCTGCGGGGGGGGGGGTATCGTTATAATAGGGGCTCATACAATGCTCACCACAATCCATACATCAATTGTGTAAAGCACGTTTGTACATTCATTACCCTCATCATTCTCAAAACATTTGCTCTCCACCTAAGACCCTGGCATCAGCTCCTCATTTTTCCCCTCCTTCCCCACTGCCCTACTCCCTCATGAACCCGTGATAATTTATAAATGATTATTTTGTCATACCTTTCCCTGTCTGAAGTCTCCCTTCACTCACTTTTCTATTGTCCAACCCCAAGGGAGGAGATTATATGTAGATCCTTGTAATTGGTTCCCCCTTTCAAACCCACCCTCCCTCCACCCTCCCAGTATTGCTGCTCACACTACTGGTCCTGAAAGGATCATCTGTCCTGGATTCCCTGTGTTTCCAGTTCCTATCTGTACCAGTGTACATCCTCTGGTCTAGCCAAATTTGTAAGGTACAATTGGGATCATGATAGTGGGGCAGGAGGAAGCATTTAAGAACTAGAGGAAAGTTGTATGTTTCATAGTTGCTACATCACACCCTGACTGGCTCTTCTCCCTGAGACCTTTCTTTAAGGGGATGTCCAGTGGCCTACAAATGAGCTTTGGGTCTCCACTCCACACACACCCTCATTCACTATGATATGATTTTTTGTTCTGATGATGCTTGATACCTTAAGACACCCTGTGATTGCACTGGCTGGTGTGCTTCTTCCATGTGGGCTTTGTTGCTTCTGAGCTAGATGGCTGCTTGTTAACCTTCAAGGTTTTAAGACCCCAGACACTATATAATTTGATGGCCGGGCACCATCAGCTTTCTTCGCCATATTTGCTTATGCAATCAATTGTCTTCAGCAGTCATATCAGGGAGGTGAGCACACAATGAAATGATTTTTTTTCTTTGACACCTGATAACTGATCCCTTTGACACCTCGTGACCACGCAGGCTGGTGTGCTTCTTCCATGTGGGCTTTGTTGCTTCTGAGCTAGATGGCCGCTTGTTTACCTTCAAGCCTTTAAGACCCCATATGCTATCTCTTTGGTAGCTGTACACAATCAGCTTTCTTCACCACATTTGCTTATTCACCTGCTTTGTCTTCAGGGATTGTGTTGGGAAGGTGAGCATCATAGAATGCCAATTTAATAGAAGAAATTATTCTTACATTGAGGGAGTACTTCAATGGAGGCCAAATATTCTTCTGCTACCTTAAAACTAAACCTATAAATATATGCACATAGATCTATTTCCCTTTCCTCATGTATAAATATATTTACATATGTACATGGCTTTATTTAGACCTCTATAAATTCCCTTTGCCTCCTAACTCTTTCCTCTATTTCCTTTGACTTTCCTCTTGTCCCACTATCATGTCAGTCTTCATTTGGGTTTCAGGAATTCCTCTTGGTTACATTACCCTTGATCATGCCCTACCAGGCCTCCTACACCGTCCTCACCACCAATTTGGATCACTTGTTGTTCCCTTGTCCCTGGGTTTGTTAACACCACTACCTTTGCCCCCACGTCTCCCTCTCCCATGTCCCCTCAGAACTGTCGGTCCTGTTGTTTTCTCCTCCAGATTGTTCATCCAGCCTTTCTTATTTAGACAAATCTGTGGAGATAATAGCATGCACAAAAACAAGGCAGAGCAAAACCAAGTAACAATATACCAAACAACAACAACAAACCAACGACAAAAAAATAACACAATAAGAAAGAAAAGCTTGTAGTTAGTTCAAGGATTGTTTGTTGGCCTTAGGAGTGTTTTCCAGTCCAGTCTGTTGGGACACCAAGCCCTGCCCCCCAAATCCACCGTCGGCATTCCCTGGGGACCTCGCCGCCCCATTCCCTTGCTGTTCTGTTGCACCTTCTTAGTGTTTGCCTTGGTGTGGCGGGATCAGCTCAGGCGCAATTCCCACACCGTGTCTCTAGTGTTGTCCCCTGTAGGACTATGGGTCAGTGAGGGACGTCATGTCTCATAATGGGGTCGGCCATGTGGGCCTCTCTGTGGACAGGCTGAACTGACTGGGAACATTGTCCTCTAGGCCTGGTGGGCCATGATGTGCTCCACTCTCTCTTCCTCCCCCTTCATCTGCTCCCGTGTGCTGCCATCAGATATGTCCCTCTCCCAGAGCTGCAGATTCAGTGCCGTCCTTTGAAATAAATTCTTCTGGGGGGAGGGGCAGGTGTCCGTGTAGTAGTTGGGATTGGGGCCGGACACTCAGACCTCTCCACTGGTCTGCCCTGCTTTTGTGTGTGTGTGTAGATAAGAGAGTTTATGTAAAGGGTAATTGTACATTAAGAAAGCATCTCAACCCAGTCCAGTCCAAGCCCTTAGGTCCGATATTGGCCCACATGTCCAACACCAGTCTATAAAGTCCCCTTCAGACTCACAAAACACATGCAATGACGCCGAATGTAGGATGATCACAAGCCAGTGGACAGAAAGTCTTTGGATCTAGTGGCGTTGTGAGCATCTCAGCACCGGCAGGGGTCTCTGCGTGGCTCCTCCGGCTCCAGAGGTCTGGTTGCATCAGGGTGGGTCCATGTGGCTTCTTGAGCTCAGGGCACTAGAGTACTTCCACGTGTCTTGTCAGCTGCAATGTCTCCAGGAAGTCTGCCCTGCTTTTTATTATTTCTTTTCTTTTGCTAGTGAATGGATTGTTCTGTTGACTCTGTTCTAGTTGCTGGAGGTTTTCTGATAGCTTATCAGTCATAAGTCTCTCCTCCTTCTTCAAATATGCATTAATCACTGTCAAACTTCCTCTGATAACTGCTTTTGCTCTTTCCCATAGGTTTTGGTACATTGTATTCTCATTCTTATTGGTTTCTAGAAACTTCCTAATTTCCTCTCTAATGCGAGTCAGTGCACATTTGTGTCACAGAAAATTGTTATTAATCCTCCAGTTCTTTTTTTCTCCTTGGTTTTCTTGTCATCCTTTTATTGATCTCCAGCTTTATGGTGTGGTGGTCTGAGAGGGATGTCGGAGTGATCTCTATGTGTTTGAATGTACTCAGCCTGTTTTTGTGTCCCAGCATGTTGTCTATTTGTGAGAATGAGCCATGTGCACTCAAAAAGAATGTGTAAAAAAAACCCCAATGTATAGCCATAGATTATATAGATGCCTTTTATTATGTTGAGAAATTTCTCTTCTATCCCTATTTTGTTGACTGCTTTGATCAGGAATGGATTTTGATAAATTGATATGATCCTGTAGTTTTTTCTCTTTGTTTTATACAACATTGACTCTTTTTCTAATGTTGACCCATCCTTACATACCTAGGATGCATCCCACTTGGACATGATGGTCTTTTTTATACTCTATTTTCAACCGCTTCAGTAGCACAAAATTTACATATCAATTCAATCATTCAATCATAACAAGGGGAATTGTACCATCCAACACCACGTCTTTTGTTGGATTCTGTTAGCAAGAATTTTGTTGAAAATATTTGCATTTATGTTCATAGAGGTATGGTGGCAGTTACATTATATCCTGCCAACTTGCAAAGGGGTGAAGTCTAGCCTGTCAATCAGGTCACAGCTTGATGGTCTCGTTTGGAGGCTCGAAGGAGATAAATAGCTCACTGGAGGCCAGATACACTCTCGGGCTTGTCTCCCTGTGAGACATTCCTGTTGATAAGCCACTTGGAGCTATGCTGATGGACCCAGAGCCCTGAAGCCAGAGGAGCCCCGTGGAGACCCATGCCAGTATTGAGATGTTTGCACTGCCACTGGATCCACAAGACTTTCCACCCATTAGCCTGTGATCTTCCTGCATCCGGTGTCATTGCATGTGCTGCATCAGTCTGAAAAGAAATTGATAGACTGGAATCAGACATATGGGCTAATATTGGATTTACAGACTTTATCTGGGCTTTCTCCATATACAATGGCTCTTCTATATAAAGCTCTTTCTTATAAACTCATATAAGTGTCTATGAATTTGTTTCTCTAGTCCACCTAGACTAACAAAGATATGGCTGTATAATTTTTCCATTCTGGTGAAGTCTTTGACTCATTTTTGTATCAGGGCTATGCTTGCTTCATAAAATGAATTTGTGAGCCTGCTTTCTTTTTTTATATTCTGGAATTGAACAGAATTCGTGTCAGCTCTTCTCTGAATGTCTGGAAGAATTCTCTTGTGAAGTCATTTGGCCCTTGACTATTTTTGTTGGGAGATTTTTGATTATCAAATCAATTTACTCTTTTGTTATGGGCCTTTTCAGTTTTTTGGTTTGTTTTTAATTTGGAGTTAATACATATATCATTCCATATTTCAATCATATGAAGCAGTATTTAACATTGCTACCACAATTAGTTTCCAAACATTCTTTTACTTTCTAGACTCCTTGACATTGCTGGCCTTTAACCCCACCCCCACCCCACCCCCACCACCACCACTGAACCACCTCTCCCTCCCCCCCACCCCCACCCCCGAACACTTATTCTACTTGCTGTCCCTATAATTTCATCAATACTGGGTTTTATGTACAGAAAAAACATATCATGCAAATTCAAGAAATGACCCCCAATGACCTACCGCTTTCCTTCCCTCCCTCTAATATGGAAAGAGGGAAATCCCCAGAGGCTTAGTTCCTATGTAGTTACCTCAAATAGAACTTGGGCTCCCCCTGTCATCCATAACCTTCTGCAAACCAGATTCTCACAAGTTAATCTCTGATACAATTCCCTCATTTGACTTGTAATCAAATGATTTACAGTCCTTCTGTGACTGTTGTTGGTGTGCTTCTTCCATATAGACTTAGTTGACAACTCAGGTGGCTGCTTGTTTGGAAACAAGCACTTAAGACCCCAGAGGCTATTTTATCTGACAGGCGGGTACCATTTAATTGCTTCACCACATATTGCTCTAGCACCTATACCTTCTGTTGTTGTGTTTTACATCATTCTGTGTTGTGTTAAGTAGGTAGTGTGGTTTTAGACATTTATTCATTTTTGAAATTCTAATTTGTTGGGGTCCAGTCCTTGTAGAGTGTTATTGCTCTGTTATTTCATTTGGTCCTGTTGTGGCATCATAGCCCGTTTAATTTTTTGCAATAATCATTTGAAATTGTATGGTTTATCAATTTTGTTAATCTTTTCAAAGAACCTACTTCTTTTCTTTTGGGTTTTCCATTTTTTACTGTCCTTTGATTCATTTACTTCTGGTCTAATCTTTATTATTTCTTTTATTCTTGTGATGAAGGGCTTATATGGCTGCTCCGTTTCTAACTGTTGGAAATGTTGAGTTCGGGAATGATTTCTTCCCCTTTGATGTATGTGTTTATTACTCTAAATCGTCCTATGAGTACTCTTTTGGCTGTATTCCAAAGGGTTTTGGTATTTTGTGTTTTCATTTGTTTTAAAGAATGTTTTAATGTCATTCTTTATATTTGCTTAATTACCCAGTAGCTTTTGAGTACGTTATTATTATTTAATTTCCCCCCTTGATCTTATTGTTGATTTCCAATCTTATAGTGTGGGTATCTCAGAAAATGGTTTGCATATCTTGATGTTTGTGTTCATTCGGGGGCAGTCTAGAGAAACAATTCCAGGGAGACTTGTGTGTATAAGAAAGAGCTTTATTTACAAAAGAATGTTGAGAAAACGTCCCAGCCCAGTCCAGATCAAGTCCATAAATCTGATATTAGCCCATACCCAATAGCAATCTATAAATTCCTCTTCAGACTCACACAAAACACATTCAATGACGCCAAATGCAAGAGGAGCGCAAGCCAGTAGGTGGGAAATCTTGTGGGTCCAGTGGCAGTGGAAGCATCTCAGTGCTGACAATGGTCTCAACCTGGCTTCTTTGGCTCCCGGGCTCTAGCGTAGCTCCATGTGTCTTGTCCACAGGAATGTTTCGCAGGGAATGTGGGTGTGTGTATGTGTCCTGCCTCCAGCAAGCTATTTCTCTCCTTAGAACCTCCAAATGAGGTCATCAAGCTATGACCTGATTGACAGGCTAAACTCCAATGACTGCACAGAACTCATAGGTGATGCTTAGGTTGACAATTTTTATTAGAGAAGGTAACAAATTATAATTCAGGTAATAAATGCTCAAAATACAGTTATTTGATCAGGACAGTTCCTTCTCTGTTGGGTCTGTAGACAGGCCTCTCTGTGGCCCTCAGTCTCTTGGGCTGGCCTCTGCCCTGCTCAGGCAATTTACAAACACATTTCTAATTGACCCCTTCGTGTTTTATTTCTGTTTCCTTTTTATTTTTTACATTTACAAAAACATATTTATTAGTATACAACTTACATACATTAAAATTCACCCATTTCCCCTAAGAAAACGATTTTTAAAAATAATAAAATTAATTTCACCCATTTAAAATATACAATTCAGTGATTTTAGTACATTCACAGTTTGGGGTCCCATATTTTGTAATGCTTCCCCAAATATTCAAATTTGCATACGCACTGAAGAAAATGTCTTTAAATCATACTCCCTGTTGCTCTGCTTCCCTTTCGTGCCTTCCTTTGTTCTGGTTGACCCTCCTCAGGGGGTCACTGTACCCATCTGCTTACTTTTTGACTCTATCTTTGCATCGCATGAAAAGAATCTTTCTAGACATTACAATATGCTCAAACTTGATTTCTACTTCTATTTTTAAAAAATAGTTTAAGAAGAATTTGAGCTATTTTTCTTTAAATGATCAAATTCAGCATTAAATGATGTAGATTTAGTGCTTTGTTTTGGGAGATTATTGTGTTTTTTTTTTCGGTTTCTTTGAAAGAGATAGCTCTATTCAAATGCCCTATTTCTCCTATTGTGATATTTGGTAGCTCATATCTTTTAAGGTTTGAATAACAATAAGTTGTCAAATTTGGGAGCATAGAGTTTTTCATAGGATTCCTTTATTATCCTTTTAGTGGTCATGGATTGGTTGTGATAGCCTACCTTTCAATCCTAATATTAGCAATTGGTGATTTTTTCCCCCTTTTTATCTTGGTTGGCATGGTTAGAAGTTTATCAATTTTATTGATCTAGTCAAAGAACCAACTTCTGATTTTAATGATTTTCCCCCTATTATTACTTTCCTGTTTACTCTGGTGTTTATGCTTTTTATATCGTTACCGACTTTGGATTTATTTGGCTCTTCTTTTTTGAGTTTCCTAAAGTGAAAGTTGAGATAATTTCTCTTGGAGCCATTTCCTCTTCTAACACATACATTCAACTGCTTGGGGAATTCTGAAAAGCTGGCAGCATAAACAGTTAATTGTTCTAACTTTTCTCTACACATATACCCAAAAAACACACAAAAGTGGTTCTAGATTTTGAGGGACTCTGAATTGGGGTGCATAGGACAGCAGCAAGGATTTTCAGATGGTCAAAGAATCAATGAGTAAATTATAATTCATATATAAACTCTAAACTCACTGCCATCAAGTAAATTCCAGCTCCCAGTGAGCCTGCAGGACAGAACAGAGCAGCCCCCGTGGGTTTCCAAGGCTGCAAATCTTTATGGGAATAGAAAGCTTCATCTTCCTCCTGAGAAGCAACTGGTGATTTGAACTGTTGACCTTGCGGTTAGTAGCCCAATGTGTAACACACCATCGTACCTCTCTTCCCAACCACATGGGATGCTGGTTGCTTTGATGTGGGAAAACAACATCAACTGAAGAGGCCTTCTTTCCTAACCACGACGCACCTGTCTGTGCAGAGACAGGACCCACGTTTCTTTGTAAAATCAATAGGGTAGGTCTCCCAGGGTTTCCAGCACTTTTACTGTTCCAGCAGTCCCCCACCAGTAACTGTAAGCTGCCAGACTGCTTTAAAGGAAGGCTTACTGCAAGAAAACCTGTTTTAACAACCAGCATGCTGCCTGTTTGCTTTGGCACCCCAGAGTGCAGGTCTCTAGAAATAGCAGGGCAGTTTGATGTGGGGGGTCTGTTTGAATCTGCACTGTGGACTGTTGACTGAAGTGATTTTGTGCTAGGAAGGGTGTGATTTGAGTAAAGTCTGATGTAATCAACTATCAGTGTAGCAAAAAAGACAGCCCTTCCTGGGATTCTGTTCAGATATTGGTAGCTCCTCTTCCACCTGTTAACTTTTCCCTGGCAGGATACTATGAATTGCTACAGAAAGATCACAGGGCGGGGGGCGTGGCGGGGGTGGGGGGCCTGTTTTCATAGCCAACATTGCCTTCTTGTCTGTGCACCTGAGCTCAGGCTTCTGAATCAGCAGGCTAGATCTCTTTGGGGATCAGTTTGAATTTGTCTGTTCCTCGTGCTAGTTAGGGTGGAGGATTGCTGACTGAGGCGACTATGTGCCACCAAACAGGCCCCTTAAGTGGAGCTGGAGTGTCAGTTCAGATAAAATCTGATGTAATATATACATTGTGGAACTTACAGAGAAAGGTGGGAGAAAGGACCAGAAATAATATTTGAAGACACGACAGATTTCCCAAGTCTAAGGAAGTGCATTAATCTGAAAATCCAAGGAGAGTAAAGAATGACAAATAGGACAAATCCAAAGAGAGCTATACCAAAACACATTATAATTAGGTTTTCCAAAATTACAGATATCGACAGAATCTTGAAAGCAGAGAGAAGTGAACAGTCACATGTAAAGGATCGCCAATAGGATGAAATGTCCATTCCTCCTCAGAAACACCGGAGATTAAAAGGAAATAAAATGATATCTTGAAAGTGCTGGGAGTTAGGGGTTGGGGTGTCAAACATGAATGCAATCTGAGAACTGTCCTCCATAAATGAGGGTGAAATTAAAATATACCCAAACATATAGGAATTGAGAGTTTATATCTGCCCTAGCCAATAATGTTAATAGCTGAAGTGAAATGGCATTAGAATAAAATGCAAAACCAAACACAAAAACGAAGATGCTTTGTGTAGTCAGTGCATGGCCAATTATCAGAGCCACAATAAGGTATTCATACTTGATAAATCTAAAGTTTTTTACTTTATGCTTTTAATTTACAAATATGTGAAAGCAAGGATAAAATTATGTTCCAGGGCACATGAAATATAAGTGTGTAATTTGTGGTAACAACAATAAAATGGGAGAATTGTACACAGATAGAATAAAATATGTCATTGGTATTAAATTACTGCCAGCTTACCCTAGGATGTTATAAATGCAAGAAGTCATAATTCATGCTCGTGGCAGCTATTACAAAAGAAATCTGGGAAATAGTCACAAAAGATAAGAAAAAAATATGAAACAGCTCATTACAATACACCAATGAACCACAACAGGATGCAACATTAAAGGGAATAGAGCAACCTTAAGACACACAAACCAATTAAGAAATGACAAACAAATAACAAGTCTTCTCTAATTTGTAACTACAGAGGATGTACATGTACGAAATGCCCCCATCAATAGCCAGCGAGGGGCTATAAAGGACCACATGATGGAGTAGGCAGACAAGCTACACAGACCCCATGACAACGAAGACACAAGAGAGCAATGAGACATACAGAGAGCAATCCTGGAACCCGGAGCTTCAGAGGAGACGTTAGAGAAATGGATTGAACACCAACCGCATAAACTGAATTAGAGCTGCAAGAGAGAGGAGCACATGGTTGGCTGGCATGATGCCACTCAGCCACCTTGAACTTTTGCAAGCACCATTTGATAACAACCTGACAACATAAACGCACACCAGGCACTGGGGATGAGAAAAGTGGGACCATCCTTTGCTCCCACACTCTCCTGGTAGCCAGCCCCCATCCTCATTCACCCAGTGGCTGATGAAATACCCACATCAACAGCCTCTGCTCTTCCTGATAGGACCGGAGAATGCCCAGTGCTGGGGCCCTGGCCACCCCTGAGAGAGCAAGAACTCTTTCCTTAACCTAATCTACCCCAGCTGCTCCTGGTGTTTAATCTGCTTGTTCTCCCCCCACTCCACTCCCACCCACCCCCACACCCACCCTCACTCCCGACATTGATTTCTAGCTTCATTCTGCTGTGGTCAGAAAAAAAAATACTTTCTATGATTTCAATGCATTGTTAATCATTTTGTATTATATCTGCACATTTTTAATATTATATTATGAAATTTGGAGTTCTTAAAAAATCTTGTAGAGAATGTTTATTTCATTTGCCTCCTTTTCCTGGCAGCCAGCCTTCTTAGATTCAGACTACAATCAACTCTGTGGACGGTTATATAATGAGTCGTTAAAGTTTTCTAACCGCTGTTAGGTTAGCGGATCCTGGGATATGGAACCCTGAAAGAAAAGGGAACTGGACTGATGGATTATAACAGGGCCTGCTCTCTCTTTAAGAGAGAGACTCTCATCTACTCTGGGTCATGAGACCAGGTAGACTAGGAATTATGTGTACGGTCTTTCTCTTTTTTTTTTCTTTTGGTGTCTATCCATATAAGCTAGGCAGGATAAGCAATCCCAAGGAGTCAGCAATGGGACCAACGTGTTTTTTTTTGGGGGGTGGGGGTGAGTGGGCACATAGGATGGGAGGATGCAGGGGGAGGTGAGCGGTAAGCCAATAACGACAGGGACAGGGGAATATCAAGGGTTCTAAAATTGACGGTGAGGAGGAAGTAGTGTTCCTGGTCATCTTTAACCAATTGAAATGTATCCGAGAGGTGAACAATGGGTAAACATGATAGTGGGGCAGGAGGAAAGAGGAAAGAAGAAGAAAGTAAAAATTATATATATATATATATATATGTGTGTGTGTGTGTATAATTCAGATATGTACATATGTAAAGATAGGTGGATTTGTCTATGTAAGTATACATATGTAAATACGACAAGGAAGCAGACAGACTTTGGACCTCTACTTAAATATTACCTCAGTATAAGAACAATTTGTTCTAATAATGTGGCACTGTTTGATACTCACCTTCCCGACAAGATTGATGAAGACAAATATTATTTCAAAGAAATAGCATTAAAAATTGTGTCGAAGAAAGCTGATGATGTCCAGCTCTTCAAAGTCCAGCATCTGGGGTCTTAAAGGCTTGAAGATGAACAAGTGGCCATCTAGCAGGGAAGCAACAAAGCCCATCTGGAAGAAGCACACCAGCCTGTGCCATCATGAGGTGTCAACAGGAATAGCCATCAGAAGTTCAAAAACAGGCAATAAAATTGGCATGAGAACAAGGTGTGTGGACAAAATGAGACGCAAAATCCACCTGTAAGATCATTGGACAGTGCCTCAGAGAAGGGGCACGTGATGAAATGGATGATAGACCCAGTATGGCACTGATGAACCACATAACGATCCTCTAGTTCTTTAATATTTCCTCCCCTTACTATTATGGTTTTTGTTTTTCCTCATTAATCTCGTTAGACCTGTGGATGTTCATTTGTATAATTAATGGATGCATGAAAGTTAAGATAGATAACCCTTCAGGAACAGCTATGAGAATAATGATACCCTGTGGGTATAGGAAAGGGAAAGGGGGAGCTGATGCCAATGATGACTGTATCCCCACTAGAGGGGAACAAACACCAGAATTGTGGGTGAACAGATATATTGGATGGTGTAAAATATGGGAAAATAATGATAATAATAATATATAATATAATAATAGGGGTTCCTGGGGGTTAGGGTGGGAGAGGGAGAGCAGAAAAGGGAGCTGATATCAAAGAGTTCAAGAAGAAAGAAAATGTCTTGAAACTGACGCTGGTAGCAATTGTACACGTATGCTTGATCTAATTGATTTATGGATTGTTATAATATCTGTAAGAGCTCCCAATAAAACGATTAACAAAAAAAATAAATGAAGTGTTAAAAAACAAAGGTGTCACATTGAGAACTAAGTTGCACCTTCCCCAAACCATGGTACTTCCCATCACTTCGTACGCTGTCCGAAGCTGGTCAGTTAATATGGAGGGCTGCCGAAGAATTGATGCATTTGAATAATGATGTTGGAGAGGAATGTTTCACGGACTTTCAGAAGAATAACCAAATCTGGGTTCCAGGAAGTGCGGTGGGAGGGCTCATTTGAAGTGAAAATGGCAAGACTTCCTCTGACATTCTCAGCAGGAATCGGCGCCTGGAGAAGGACACTTGATAAAATGGAAACTCAGAGAAAAAGAGGATGCCCTTTAATGAGATGGGTTGACACAGTGGCTGCAACAATGGACTCACACTATTGTGAAGATGGCACGGGACCAGGCAGTGTTTCCTTCCGTTGTGTGTAGAGTTGCGATGGGTCGGAACAGACTCAATGGCACCTCACAGCATGAACAACAGAAGCAGGAAGCAGACTACTATTGTGGTTTTCATGGTCTTTTTCATAATTACTAATAATATTGACAACCTTTTCATATGCATTGGGTCATTTTGTAAATCTTATTTCATGAATATTTATCCACTGCCAGGGAGTTGATGGCAACGCACCGTGACCCTATATGGGGTTTCTGAGGTTCTAAATCTTTTAAGGGGACAGAAAATTTTATCTTTCTCCCAAAGAGAGGTTGGTGTGTTTGAGTTACGAACTCTCTGGTAAGCAGTACAATTTATAACCTGCACGAACATTTAGTCTAGTTTAAATTCATCTTTATTGGGTTGTTTGTCTAATATTATTATTTCAAAGAAATAGCATCTGCTTCTTAGCAAATCCTTAGTCTTTTCCCCCTTTTCATTTTTAAAACAGCATCATTTGATAATGTTCATTTGATAATCCATTTGATAATTTTCCTTTCCTATTGTCAAGTGCTAGTGACCCAAAGCCAGGATTTAATTCTGTTAATGTCTCCCTCTCCCTCTTCCTCTTCCATTCAGATTTTGAAAACTGCTGGGAATCATTTAAATGTGTTTAAAATGTGAGGGGAGCCAGCCCCTAACTAACAGTCTTGGGTCCGGTAGGTGCAACTGTACAGCTATAATACACAAAGATTACAGTAAAGTCATAGAGAGTAAGAGAGATAGGAGAGAAAGTAAAATAAAAGAGTCAGACACATTTCATGGTAATATACTCACCTAGGTCTCTCTTGATGATCCCCAGGTGGAGGTGCTGAAGGAGGGAAGTGAGGGAGAGGGAGCGGGGAAAGAGGACCAGAGGAGAGAGGACCAGAGACCAGAGGTGAAAGCATCTTTATTGTTTTGGGGTTTTTATAGGCAGCCATTAGTCATGCTTATTCAGGAGTTACATACTTCACAAGTTGGGTGGTAATCACAGTAAAGTCCCTGAGCTCACAGGTGAGGAAACCCAATACCTGCAGTGGGGAAGGCAAGAGGGGGGACGAGGGAGGAGATCTACAGGGAGACAGAATCAACCAGGAGCTCACTTTAAGGCAACATAGCAGTTAGGGGAGAAAGTGTGGGAATGACATTTGTTAGTCTCCCACAATAACGCTGGTAACATTATTCCAGAAGCACACCACACCAGAAACCTATAAACCCTGCTCCACAACGCTGGCCACGATACATTTCTTTGTGGACATAAATGCCCTTATCATACAAGATCTAACCAAAACCAAACGAATTGCCATCAAGCAAATCTGACTTAGAGTGGCCCTATAGTGGGTAGTGGTTGGTTACAGGTTGGACTCCTAACCACAAGGTCAACAGTTTGAAACCACCAGTTGGGGAAGGGAGATGTCAGACAGTGTAAGACATGCTAAAATAATAATAATTTATAAATTATCAAGACCTCATGAAGAGTGGAGAGCAGGGAGAGGGGGAAAAAGAAGAGCTGATACCAAGGGCTTACGTGGAGAGCAAATATTTTGAGAATGATGAGGGCAGAGAATGTACAAATGTGCTTTACACAATTGATGTATGTATGGATTGTGATAAGAGTTGTATGAACTCCCAATAAAATGATTTAAAAAAAGAAAAAAAATACTAGAAAGACAAAAAAGAGTTACAGTCTTGGACACTCCCAGCGGCAGTTCTACTCTGTTCTATAGGGTCCCTGTGAATCATCACACAAGACAGGGAGTTTAAAAGCCAAGACAGGAGTAAGTTAATTATGGCTTCAGAAGTTTCAAAAAACATGGTGAGTTTTGGACGAGAGAAACACTCAGGGTTGGATTCATTCAAACCAGTATTAGAATAAACAGTTCTCAACTTCTAGAGGACAAACAACTTATCAACTCTCAAAAAAAAAAAAAACTAGAGGGAAAAAACTTAGAAAAGTGAACAAAGTCACATAAAAATATTGGATTCAGTTGAGAATTCTAACATTATAATGATTGGCATTCCCGCGTGCCATAGCAACAACAGAGTCTTGGAAATAATTTTCCAAGAGATAATCAGAGAGAATTTCTCAGACCTGAACAGAGAACCAAGCCAACAAATACATGAAGCTGCATAAATGCCAATTCGAAGAAAGATCAACTGTGTGGCATAACCTAATAAAATTCCTGAAAACCAAAGACAAGGAGCTAATTCTGACCACAGCAAGAGAAAAACACAATTGAACATAACAAGGATCCTTCATAAGAATTAGTACAGGTTTCTCCTCAGAAACTCTGAAGGTAAGATGACATATGTAAAATGTTAAACAGAACCAATTGCCAACGAAGAATTTGTTACCTAGAGGTGTCCAAAACCTAAGGGAAAATCAAGACATTCCTACTAAACAGAAGTTCTGAGAATTTGCCGATACATATACCAGCTGTGTAAATATTGCTCAAGGGAATACTCCAAACTGAAAAGCAAGAATATTAAATAAATATTCTATTTTACACAGAAGAGAAATGAATCTCAAAAACAAAACAAAACACCACAACATGAGCAATTATAAGGGCCAGGTAGTTGATATTTTCAGCTAATAATCTCAAAAATATAATCCAGAAACTGCATAATACCAACTCTGTGAGACATCCATATAAAACAAGCCTCCGAGATATAGAATGCATGAAGATAATGATTAGCCAACTGAAGTGGAGGAGGAAGAATACCAGGGAATAAATTTACTGCATTAAGGTTATATACTACCTATTGTACATATAGTAAATGTTATTGCACTGTAAATTGTACAATGTAATATTTGCGGCAAGCACTAAAAATTTGACAAGGAAAAATGCAAAGAAGAAAACAAACAGGTCCCAAAAAGGAAAGTAACCAAAATTCAACAAATCTGAAAAAAAAAAGAATAAAAAGTAAAGTTGAAAAACTACTAAAAGAATAGTAAAATGAATGATGTAGAGAATCCATTTTTAGTAATAATTTTACATGCAAATGGCCTAAACTACCCATGCAAAACGCAGAGTGGCAGAATGAATTTTTTTTAATGATCCAGCTCATTGATATCTACAAGAAACACAACTTAGACATAAATACAGAGACTGAAAATGAAAGAATGAGGTGGGAGGGGGAGGGATTATATGCAAGCAGGGGGGGGGAAGAAAGAAGGGTGGTGATACTTACATAAAATAAAATAAATCTTATATAAAAATCTATTATAAGATAAAAGGACGTGTTAGTTGGGTACTTTGGAGAAACAAATCCGCAGAAACTCATATGTATAAGAGAGAGTTTTATATATAGGTTAAATGTGCATCATGAAAACATCCCAACCCAGTGCTGCCCACGCCCACAAGTGCAACATTAACCCATATGTCCAACACCAATCCACAAAGTCCTCCTCCATCTCACAAAACAGACACAATGATGGATGCTGACTGCAGGAGGAAAGCTGAGTCAATGAATGTGTAAGCATCTCAGCGCTGGCAGGGGTCTCCACACGGCTGCTCCAGCACCCAGGGCTGCATCTGGGTAGGTCCATGTGGCTTCTACTTAGGGATGTCTTGCAGGAAGTCAGCCTAGCAAGCTGAAGCAGGGAACTGCTAAGGCAGCTGCACCCTGGTGCAACCATCACAAAGCAAGAGACCCTAGAACTAGAAAGGCGAGGCTCACCGAGCCATTTATCCCTCTGCCCTTCAATTAACCCCACAGGTTGGCACAATAAACTAACTAACTCAACATAATAGTATAAAGTAAATCCAGTAACTATTATAAGTATATATGTACCTACTAGCTGTGCTCCAAGATACATGGAAAAACACTGACTAATATGAAAGGTGAAATAAACAACTCTACAATAATAGTAGGGGATTGTGATAGTTAAGGTTCCATGTCAACATGGCTGAGCCAGGATTTTCCATGGTTTATCAGTAATCCCCCATGATGAGATATAATCAATTTAATGGTAAGGACATTTCCTTGCGGGGGGGGGGGGGGGGGGGAATGACCTGCTTCCAGTATAAGCAGATTCTGTGAAAAGTTTGCTTGTTTTTGGCTAATGGTGATTCTGTCTCTGGCTCATTACCTGATTTCTGATTCTTTAGACATGAGTCAGCAGCCTGCTATATTGTTTGCTGATACTGGGAGTCATCAGCAATCTGTATCTTACATGCTGACCTTGAATTAATTTACTTCTTTAATCAAAAGACTTCAGTCATCACCCTCTGCAGTTACCTGAACCAGGAAAGGCCTCTAGCCTGACATCTGTCCAATGAACATTGAGCTTGCCTACCTCTACAACTGTGTAAGCAGTGTCCTTGATATAAACCTCTCTGAATATACAAATACAAGTCTCACTAGTTTTGTTTCTCTGAAAACCCTGCCTAAGAGAGAGATTTCAGTACGTCATTTTCAATTAGAGGCTCCCTAAAAAAAACATTAAACTCACTTTTATTACGTTTATTCTGACTCATAGCATCTCTATAGGGGAATCCTATAGATCTGCCCCTGAGGCTGTAAATATTTACAGATGCAAAAAGCCTCATCTTTCTCTTCCATAATGGCTCATGGTTTAAAACTGCTGGCTTTGTAGTTAGCACCCCAAAATGTTACCCAATCTGCCACCAGAAATTTCTCAGTTATAGACATAACATCTAAAAAGATACCAAAGGGCACTGAGAACTTAAATAAATAAAACTAAAATCCAACTTGACATAATGGCCATTTACAGAACACTCTACCTATCAGTAGAAAATGCATTTTTCTCCAGCTTACATAAGTTATTTCCAGAATAGACTACATGCTAGGACAAAAGCAAATCTCAGTAAATTTTGAAAGATTGAAATTATACAAGTGTCTTCTCTGGCCCAAGTAATGAAACCAGGAATCAACAGAAAAAAAATAAAAGGGAAAATGAAAGCATAAGAACCAAATAATATACTACTAAATATTAGTAGGTCATAGAAAAATGAAAGTTCATTGAATCAAACAAAAATGTAAGCAGTGTGATGGTTAAACTCTGTGTCATCTTGATTGCGTCAGGATTTTCCCATGCTATGATCTAACACGGTGTGGTCAAATCCACGATGGAATCTTCTGTGAAACAGTCAAGCAGTTGTGGGAAGAAGAGGGTGGAGTAATACCTCCATAATCCAGTTACAGCCTTCATACAATTCAAGCGGATTTCATTCTGGGTGTGGCCTACTCAGTGTAAATTGATGTGTGACAGCTAGAGGATCTAGATCCTGCACCTGGTTCTTTGACCTGCTATTTTATTGCCTGCCAATCCCGGGTGCTACCTTAGGTTCATTCAGCCAACCTCTGACTCATTCACCTCTGCATTCACCAGCCTCTGGTCTTCCTGCTTCATCTTCCTGCTCCCTGTTCACCAGCCCGTACAGCTGCAAAGTCCGAAGGCTCCAATTTACATCTGGCCCATAGACTTGAACTGCACTGGACTTACCCACGTCTACAATTATGTGACTCACTTCCTGATATAAATCTTTTTCTATATACTTAGACATACAAACATCACTGGCTTTGCTTCTCTGGAGAACCCAGCGCAACACACATAGTGTGTCAAAATCTTTGGCACATAGTACAAGCAATCCCCATCAGAGGGACATGCCTAGCAATAAATGCCTGGGTTTCTGTTTTGGTCTTTTAGATAAGAAATGGGTAACTTAAACTGACAACTAGAAAATATTAAAAAAGGACAAAAGTAGGCAAAATCAACCGGAAAAGAGAAATACTAAAGATTGGGATAGAAATAAATGAAATGTAGACATAATAATAAAAAATAAAACCAGAAGCTAGTTCTTTTTAAAGATCAATAAAACAGCTAAACCATTGACTAGACTGATGAAAACGAACACACACATGCACAGAAAAACAAATAAAAGAGGCAAATAACAGTGGCAGACGGGATATGAAGGGGGAGGGAAAGAATAGGAAACAATGGGAAGAAGGAGGTTAAAAAGAACAAGGACCCATGTCCAAGGGGGCATTTCATAGGGTATGGTTACTGATTTGATTTGATAAAGTGGGTTGTGCAACTTCATAGAATATGCTTTCTTTGTAAGCATGACATTCCACAAGCAAAAGGAGGGAAAATAAATCTATGTATACAAAAAATAAAAATTTAAATATAAAGTTACATTTTTAAAGAGAAGAGTCACAGCCTTAAAAAGCCTCCAAATTCCTAGCCCATTGGATCTACACCTTGGTCTGAGTGGCTACAAAAGAAGGGAAAATAAAACTGAAACGGGCTTGGATTCTTTTGTGACAAACAAGTTGATCCCCCCCCCCCCAAAAGAAAAGGCAGAGAACCAAACTAAAAAAATGAAACTGGAGGCATCGCAACTGATTCGATCAAAATGGGTCATAAGTGACTATTTTAAAACTGTATTCTAACACGTTTGAAAACCTGTATGAAGTAGACGAGTTCCTAGAAACCCACAATTTACCTCACCCAACACAAGCAGAAGTGGAAAATCTAATTACACTCATTACAGAAGCAGAGATTAATGACACTTCTTTAGAACTGCAAACAAACCAGAGTCCAGGGCAATCTGGCTACGCTGGGAAATTCGACCAAACATTCATAGAAGGGTTGATACCAATTCAACTCAATCTCTTCAAAAACATAAAAAGAGGAAGAAATATTTCATTATTTGGAGCCAGCAAGACCCTGAAACCTAAACAAGGAAAAGTCCAGACTCATTTCCCTGGTGATCATCACTTGGTCTGTCAGTTTGTCACACTGTGGCGGCCTGTGTGTTCCTGTGAGCCTGGAAGCTATGTCACTGGGCTCTCAAGTGCCAGCTGGGTTACCAAAAGTGAAAAGGTTCCAGTGTTTCCAGACCAAGAACAAAGTTAGCTACTTCAGAAGAAGTAGCTGCTGAAAACCTTATGCATAGAATGGAAACATTGTCAAATCCCGAAGGTCTAATGAATGAAGGAAGAACATTGTCAGAAACAGTGCCAGAGGGTGGGCCTGTTGGGTGGGAATGCACTAGAAATGTGACTCGTGGAGCCATTAGGGACCTCAGTCCTTGGCTTGCCACGAGAAAGAATTCACGCCGAAGCCTGCTTTGTGATCCAAGTGAGTTGTTATAAGGGATAGAAGTGGTTTCAGGTGTTACAGTAACTGAATGAGAGAGAGAGAGAGAGAGAGAGAGAGAGAGAGAGAGAGAGAGAGAGAGAGAGAGAGAGAGAGAGAGAGAGAGAGAGAGAGAGAGAGAGAGGAGAGAGAGAGAGAAAAGAAGAAGAAGAAGAAGAAGAAGAAGAAGAAGAAGAAGAAGAAGAAGAAGAAGAAGAAGAAGAAGAAGAAGAAGAAGAAAAGAGAAGAGAAGAGAGAGGAGCGAGGAGGGAGGAGGGAGGAGGGGAGGGGAGGAGAGGAGAGGAGAGGAGAGGAGAGGAGGGAAGGGAAGGAGAGGAGAGGGAGGAGAGGAGAGGAGAGGGAAGGAGAGGAGAGGAGAGGAGGGGAGGGGAGGGGAGAGGAGAGGAGAGGAGGGGAGGGGAGGGGAGGAGAGGAGAGGAGAGGAGAGGAGAGGAGGGGAGGGGAGGGGAGGAGAGGAGAGGAGTGGAGAGGAGAGGAGAGGGAGGAGTGGAGAGGAGAGGAGAGGAGAGGGGAGGAGAGGAGTGGAGAGGAGAGGAGAGGAGAGGGGAGGAGAGGAGTGGAGAGGAGAGGAGAGGAGAGGAGAGGGGAGGAGAGGAGTGGAGAGGAGAGGAGAGGAGAGGAGAGGAGGGGAGGGGAGGGGAGGGAGAGAGGAGAGGAGTGGAGAGGAGAGGAGAGGAGAGGGGAGGAGAGGGGAGGGGAGGGGAGGAGAAGAGAAGGGAGGAGAGGAGAGGAGAGAGAGGAGGGAGAGGAGAGGGAGAGAGAGGGAGGAGAGGGGAGGGGAGGGGAGGAGAAGAGAAGGAGGAGAAAGAGGGGAGAGGAGAGGAGAGAGAGGGAGGAGAGAGAAAGCAGCTGGGAAGGAGCTCCCTAGTCTGGAGTTCAGAAGGCTTTGGACAACAATGTTGCTGGTTGACCCCACTAGCTGAATTAAGCCCACCTAGCTTAGATTGCGGCCCACCCAGGTGCATTGGCTTCCTGGCTCAAGGGCCTAAATTTGCGCATGCCCTCTAGCCTTT